>NW_008686299.1:0-10660 GCF_000695815.1 Acanthisitta chloris
CAGAACAGAATTCCAGTGTCAGAGGAATATGTGCCTGGGGACTTCTGTTGGGTTTTCTCTCTGAAGAGCATCTGTGGAGTCGAGGCGTTGTGCGCCTGTGGGTAAGAGATTGCATGGCCTGGGTGCATGCGTTTTCCATGGTGGCTGACACATGGGTATTGGTGTGGGCATGCAGGGTCAGGTGGGGGAGGAGCAGCCATGGTGTCACCACAGGGTTCGAATGGAAGGAGTGCTGGGCACCAAGGTGTGTGGTGACAAGTCCCTGTCCCACTTCCAGTGCATGTTCTGGTCCTGCAGGTAGTAAGGTGTGATAGAATCTCAGCATATACTGAATTGGAAGGCACTCACAGTATCATTCAAGTCCCAGCTTCTGGCCCTGCACAGGACAGCCCCAAGAATCACACCGTGTGCCTGAGCATTTTCCAAATGCTTCTTGAACTGTGTCAGGCGTGGTGCTTTAACCTCTTCCCTGGGGAACCTGTTTGATGCCTAACCACCCTCTGGGTGAAGAACTTTTTCCTAATACCCAACCCAAACCTCTCATGACACTGCTTCATGCCATTCGCTTGAGTCCTGTCACTGATCACCAGAGAGAATAGATCAGTCCCTGCCCCTCTGCTTCCCCTCATGAGCAAGGTGTAGACTGCTATGGGGTCTCCTCTCATTCTCCTCTTCTTCGGGCTGAACAGACCAAGTGACCTCAACTGCTCCTTGTTTGGCTTCCCCTCAAAGTCCTTCACCATCTTAGTTGCTGTCCTTTGGACTCTCTCTGATAGCTTTACATCTTGCTTACATCATGTGTATAATTTCTTAAGCCCCAAACTGCACACACAACTGAAGATGAGGCTGCACCAGTGCAGAGCAGAGTGGGACAATCACCTCCCTTGGCCGGCTGGCAATGCCTTGCCTGATGCACCCCAGGACACAGTTGGCCCTCCTGGTGCCAGAGCACACTGCTGACTCACATTCAACTTGCCACTGACAAGGACCCCCAGATCCCTTTCTGTGGCACGCAGGACACGTTTGGCCTTCCTGGCTGCCAGGTCATAGTCCTGACTCATATTCCATTTGCTATTGAATAGGACCCCCCAAGTCCCTTTCCAGGGCGCTGCTCTCCAGTCTCTTGTTCCCCAGTCTTTATTTATATCGAGGGTTTCCCCATCCCAGGTGCAGAATCTGGCTCTTGCCTTTAATGGGCCAATTGCTTAGCAGCCCCTGCCCCACTTCTAGCCACGCTGTCTGTCGTGATTGCCTGGCAGGGCCAACCCGTGCACAGGGGCTGCTGTGTTCCTTCGGTGGCTTTTGTTGACTATGTCGTGCCCTGTGTGTTCCATGCCATGTTATACTTGGCTGCATGACCAGGGCCTACAAATCCACCCAGAAGGATCACAGTTTCAAGAGATAACCCACTGAGCTGCTGAGTCCGTGCTTGTTCAAGGAGGGAGGTTGAGTAGTAAAAGCTGGTAGTTTTAGCCTGTGTATGTAAAAATGCTTTTTTCTTTTCTTTTGGGGAGGGGATACAGGTGAAGATGCAGGAGCCCGAACTTGTTGCAAAAGCACTGCGAGCTGTTCTTCATGCCTTTAAAAATGGTGTACGTTTGTCAGAGCTTCAGTGTGAATACAGATCCTTGACCAATGAGCTGATTCCTTTCAAGCACCTAGGATATGACACACTGCAAAGCTACTTGGAGAGTATTCCAGGAGTGGTCAAAATGGAAGAAAACAAAATGGGAGAGGTAAGAGTCAGTTACAGCTCAGGAATGGCTTTTGTGTTTGTGAAGTGTTCACGGTTCATAACTTGGCCTTTCTGTGATGTGACTTTCTGAGAAAAGTACCGTAGCATGCATGTGGTACAGTAATGCTGGGGGACGTGGAAGCTGTGACATAGACAGCAAGTGCCCCTTATTTTCCTGCCTGTGCATTCTAGCTGTGAAGTTGTATTTGCAAAAGGTGTTAAGTTGCAAGGCATTTTCCAACAAATGTGAGTTCTGTCTGCAAGGATGGTTTGTGTGACTGTAGAGCTCTGGTCCCTGTCTCAGCTCTTCTGACTCTGGAGGAGCTATTATATGGGACCTTAAAGAAGGTTAATTTGCATGTGTGTGTTGATCATCTCTTCAGTGTGGGGTTTAGCATCATCTTTTTCCTACAGTGAAACTGTTTTGGGTGCAGTTGCTTATAAGCCAGACAGTGCTTGCCTTGGGCTTAGAACTCTGGTTTGTCATGAGTTGCAGTGCAGCAGGACTGAGAAGACTTACTGAGGTGTCGAAGAGCCCATGCAAGTGAGATGGCTTGGTGTAAGTGTTGCAATGCCTCAGCTTAGCAAATGTGCCAGGGACAAGGAGTCACCAAACAGGTCAGGGAGAAGGTGAAGCAGAGCTTAGCAGGAAATTAGTATAATGGGACAGTTGTCCCTTATTTCTTGGCCTTGTTGCAGTAGCCTGAGTCTCTTGGTGGCTACCAGCTTGGAAACAGCTTCCCTGGACGACAGACCTCCTCATCCGGTGTGTGGAGTTCCTAGTTTTGAGTCAGAACATATTCTCTTGATAGTTGGTGTAGCTGCATGACCTGTAGGTGATCTGCTGGAGTGAAGTGCTCCTCATTGGAGCTATGTCTGGCTGCCTGAGTCTGTGTAGGCTGGGGTAAAGCAGAAAGCTAGCAGATGTTTGGCACCATCTGTAGCTGTCATAGCAGATCTGGAGAGATGGGACGTAAGGCTCAGCTTCCTTGTTTGCTCACCTGGATGAGGATGGCATCTGGGCACTCAGAACTAGGTCTTCCTCATCAGCTGTGAAGAGTGTGATGAGAGGTATCCTGGTTTTTTTGCTGATGTCTGGAAATGTGGCTGTTTTTAAGCAACAGGTTCCCTTGCTGCATTTTCACAGCTATTAGAATTTGCCCTTCTACAGCAGATAACCAAGTTTGGCATTCTTTTTTGCTTGGTCCAAGCCTGCATCGGCTGCAGTCTCATCCATAACGCAATTGCGGGTACCTCAGATCTGGGAACATTTGTGATCCTGCAATTAAATGCTTCCTCGTGGTGCTTCTGGCAGAGAGCCATCTGTTTCTAACTAGGGCCTTGCAGGGTGTAATCTTGTATCCTCCCATTCCCTTGAGAGCCTTGTTTATCCTCTAATATGATGTATCCTGAGAGCCTTGTGGACTCTTGGATAGTACTACAGGCAGTGACTTTGTGGCAGCTGTAACAAGAGAGTGAAATGTGGCTTTAGGAGGTAAAAAAGGAGAAAGTGACTAAACCAGAGGTCTTGAGGTGTTGAGGAGGACTTGCTTTGGTTCAGGAGTGCCAGCTGTGAAGCAGCTGAGAGGAAGCACCTGTGAACACCTGAGAGGCAAGAGTGGTACAAAGTGTGAGCCCACTGTTGTTGTTTGATGACCCTTCGGTTGCCACTGTCCATAGTGTCCCTGTGGCAGACATTAAGCAGAAGGTGGCAAGTGTGATTATGCACTGGCATGGACTGGTAACTGCCTGGGACTATTCCTGTATGCTTTCCTGATACAGGACCTGAATCATACTTTGTTATAAGCCTTTGCTCCGTGTTCACATTTCTGCAGCATATTTGATGTCCATTATAGGCTGAGACCATAGCTCAGAGTCCACACAAGCCTGCTGCAAGAGCACACAGTCAGCCAGTCTCTCCTTATGGCTCTGGGAGTACTCTGACCTCCAAAACGTCTGCCAAGACCCTTGCCCCTTCCTTTAATCCCCTCATGGACAGTGGGATAGGAAAGCAAAGACAGGCACATCCAGAGGCCTGCGAGCAGCTGATGATCCTGACTGCAGGCTAAGTAGTCCTGAAAGGGCTTTTCCTTATTGCTATGGAAGCTGTCCAGGACATACCACAAGAAATACATTCAATAAGAAGTGGTTTAAAGTGGGCAGTAAATAATGCAAATTGATTTCAAAGTGCCACATGTAACCACATACCACATAGAACAGACTGGTTCTATTGGGAGTGCAATGATATACATTGTCCTTTGTTCCTCTTACTATTGAACACTAATTTAGCTGTGTTGAATATAGGAAAGATGAAAGCTGACAATTTTTTCTTCATGCAGAAGGTGTGTTCTCCAGTTTCCACATGAGACAAGGGTTAAATTCAGTATATAGAAAACACTGCAAGGGTACTCAAATTGAAATACTGTACACCTGCAATACGTGGTTGTATCATTTCAAGGAACCCTGCTTTGCTTCACTTCATGTTCATTTACAAGAAGTGTGTAGTTGCACCTTCCTCTAGGAAAACTCTGACTTCTGCTTGAATAACTAAGCCCCTCCAAAAGGAGGATTTTGAAGGCTGATTTGCTCTGCTCAGCCACCCCATCTCTTTTTACATCTGAATTCATTCTAACTCAAACCATCGTTTCTACTAAACTTAAAATTACTGTGATGTGAAAACAAGGGAAGAAAATGCTGAAAATAGCTTCAACCATTAGTGACAGGAAAAATGTGAAATGTGCCAGGGATGTGAAAATGTACAATGTGTAAACTGTATAGGAACAAAAAGCTTTTATATTGAGACTTTGAGAACAGAGTGGAGTTATTCATCCTGCATACATCCACACATGTTAGTGAGGAATATGAGTAAATCTTTCATACCCCTCTCTGGAAATAGCACAGCTGAACACCTCCCTGAAGTGTCAGCACACAACTGTCCACAGCTCAGGACACCACCATGAGAAACTGGAGGTCTGTGTGCTATTCAGGGCTGCCATCTCGCTGGGGGTCATGGAGAAGTGTTGCAGCAGCTCACACAAATGGCATGCTCCTGTGAGGAAGTTTCTGTTAACCCTTGTAAGTGTGGGAGAAGTGGAGATGCTGGAAGCTCTCCCTTGAGACAGATGATGAGACAGCAAGAGCTTATGGGTAGTGGACAGACCAGTGTATAGGCTCCATGGTGGCTGTCTGTTACAAATGCCCTAACTGGTCATTTGAAGAAGTGGTAGATAAAGTAGATGATGCCTTCATTTACAACTGCAAGAAGCCTTACATTTGCAGGCCCTGGTCCTTAGGTGACCTGACCCACTGCCATACCTGCTGTAGGGACAAGACATCCAAGCATGAGCAATTCAAGATATTTCTGGGGTGTGCTGATGTTAACATTCTCATACAAGTCATGAATTGATGAGGAGAGATGCTTTGCTGGACATGGTTCTCTTAAGGAAACTTCCCTGCCTGACCACCCAGGAACCACTCTGGCAGTCACCCTGGCACCACCTGAGCTGGCACTGAAGCCCCTCCACAGTGACACACACCACACTCACAGTCAGACCAGGCTTCGTTACAGACTTAACCCCCACTTTTCCATGGCAGAGTCTCAGACAACCAGATACTTAAAATAATTTAATCATGGTGCAATAATAAAATAACAGCTCTAGCTGGTGCCTCCAAGGAGGGACCCTGAACAAAGGAATCCCTGGGCTTTTACACCCTCACAGTCTAAGCACTGTGAGTGTAGTCAGCTACTGCTGTGTGTCTCAGTGTCTGGTCACCAGTCTGAGCCACAGGTCCTGTGCCCTTTCTTAGGTAAAAGGTTGGCAACTCAGGCCTCTTTGCCTGGGGCTCTGCCATCCAGAGCTCAAACTGCAGCTTGCACTGCACCTGCAGTGCAGAACTTAAGGAGAGCAGACTTTGGCCTGATCAAGGATCTGCTTGGAAGACTTCTGTGAAATACAGTCCTGGAGAGAAGAGTGATTCAGGAGAGGCAATGGACTTCCAAGGATTGCCTCCTTCAATATCAGGAAAGGTCTGTTCCAGCCATCAGGGGGAAAAAAGCAAAGGTGGCAGGAGTACTGACAAAATTGAACCATAAAAAGGAAGCATGCGTAACGTAGGAGTAGGGAGAAGGAATCTCACAGGAATATAGAGATGCTGTCCAAACAAATATGCACAGTTTTAAGAAAGACTGCTTTTATTGTTGACCAGTTCAACAACTTGAAAATCAAGACAGAGTCCCATCCCCTTTAGAACAGCTCCCAAAGCACTGCCAGTTCTAGGAGCATGCTTCTGAAAAATTTCTTAAAATAGCTGGTTAACTGTACAGACCACGGGAGAAAATACAGGGACAACAGAAAAAACAGAAGAAAGAAGGGACAGCAAACACAGAACTTTGGCCCGTTGCTGTATTTCATTTCTCTAAATCCATGCTCAAACCGTCGAGCAGAGGTTGTTGCACAGACATCTCTGAAAGGGTGAAGAGTTCAGGGTATCGGGATATCACAAACATGAGTTATGACTCAGTCTGGTACAGTCTGCTCTGTGATAAAGTCTCTCTCTTACTTAAGTGACAATCTTCTTAAAAGCAAGGTTGCAGGAGGCACACATGGATGAAGAAGGAACTCCCAATTTAGGATTGGGAGCAAGTGACAGAAGCAGAATTGAGTGAGATGAAAGGGATATAGAGACACTATCCAAATATGCAGTGATGGTATGAGACCAGTGGGAAAGTTCAGGGCCAGGAGTGTTGGGAGAGGATTAGGATAGGGAAGATTTGAACAAACTGAACATGCACAAGTGCATGAGTCTGTTGCAGTGCACCCATGGGTGTCAGTTATCTTGGAAAGGTCATGGTAGTTTGTGGAAGGTTCCTGAGGACTGGAAGAAAGCTTCACCCTTTACCTTCCAGGAAGGGTGGGAAGAAGGATTCGAAGAATCAGCCTGACTTTGATCTCTGGAAAGTGATTGTGTTGTTAATCCTGGAAGGCTGTTCCAGAATAGCCCCATACTCCTCTGTAGTTTTTGGGCTAACTAACTGAAAAGTAGCTTGGCAGAGAAATCCTGGAAGTTCTGGTGGACATGAATTTCACAGTGAGCAGCAACATGCCATTGCAGCAAAGGAGATCAACAACATGCTGGGTTTCATTAGGAAGAGTGTTACCAGGACTCTAATGGACGTGATTATTCCCCTCTGCTCAGCACTACTGGACCATATCTGGGAACCCATGTCCAGTTCCAGGCTACCCAGAACAAGAGAAACATGGACATGCTGAAGCAAGTTCAGTGAACGGCTGTGAAGATCATGAAGGGACTGGAACCCCTTTGATGCAGGACTCAGAGAACTGGGACTGTTCATGCTGGAGAAGAAAAAGCTCAGGGGGAATCTTATTCATCTATACTAATGTCTGTTGGTGGGAGTGAAAAAAGCATGGAGACAGACTTCACCTCCAGTGCTCAGTGGTATTCAGTGAACGGGCAAGAGACAATAGAAGCAAAGTATAATAGAAGTAATTCTGTTTAAACATTAAAACTCCCACTTTTTTGACATTGAGGATGGCTAAACAGTGGAAGAAGCTGTCCAGACTGATTGAGAAGTCTCCCTCCTTGGAGATATTCCACCACCTGACTGAGTAAGGAGGTCTAGTTGATGTTGCACTGAGTGAAGATGCTGTATGGGATGGTCTATAGAGATGTCTTACAGCCTCCATTTTTCTGTGATTCCTGGCATTTAACCACTGCAGTGATGAGGCTGCTGGTATGCTTTTTGTATAGGTGTTGACTGTGCATCAGGTACATTGTCTGATTTCTAAGCAGGAGCTCCTGGGATAGGGGAGCTGTCTCTCAGAAGGATAGGCCCTCCCTACACTGGCTCCATGTTGAGCCAGATCAGCACTCAATGCTGGGTGGACAGTGGAGGAGGAAGAGGAAAGCAAGGATTAGCTAGAGTGTGCTGTTGGAGGCCAAGAGCGTTGCCTGGTTCCTCATGGTGTTGTCCCGTGCCCATATTTTTCTAGGCTGTTTGGGCCATCATGGGAAACGGAGGAGAGCCTTCGAACAAGCTGTTGCTGCTTAGCAATTGATTGCTTTTTTGTCTTGGCGACTGGTTTTTCTGCTTTGTTTGCCCTGCCTTGCTTGTGAGAACAGATCCTTTCTGGAGCTGTTGTTTGCTGCATTTCGGAGGTGCTGACCAAGTACCTCAGTTTCTCCTACACTGCTCCTGTGCTAAATTGTTGGCCCTGGTGCCTGTTGGGGGCCATGGTTAGGAAGGTAGCAGTGCTGACCCCATGAGAGGCCCTTTCTCAGCTTACACCACCATCACCGAACATGGCTGAGACCACAGACTTCCATCTTCAACTTAGGGCTTTTTGAGTGACTGCCTGTGTACTTGTGGAGCCCTGGAGGAGTGCTCATCCAGCTGCCTTTGCAGCAGTTGAATGACCCAAAAGTTTGAGCTTGCATCTTCACTGTGAGGTAAAGTGCATGCTAGGCATGTGGTTTGGGGTCATGCTGGAGCCAGTTTCCAGAATCCATTCAAGGCATGGCCTGTGGCGAGGGAATGTTGAAGCAGGAGGCCGTTAATTTGGGCAGGGAGGTAGTCATGGGCTTGTCCAAGGCTGGGCTGTTGTTGGGGCCCAGCCCAGTTCCTGCAAGGTGATCTATGCAGCCAGGATAGTCATGCAGTTTCTTTGGTAAGCAGAGCAAAGGCAGCCCACAGGGTTAGAGTGTTGCCAGACTGTCAAGTGAGCCTTGGCAGGAGGAGCAAGGACAGGCTAGAAGACTGTGGCTTCCCAGTGTTGCAAAGCCTGTGGGATAGGAGTGAGAAACCAGGCTGTTTCTCCGTGGCGCCCAACCTGATGTGGGGGGGTGATGGAGAGGCTCTGGCTGTCTGCTTTGCTGGTTACTGAAGTGCACTTCAAAAGGAGAGGGAGGGTCTCCAAGGTCTGTGTCTGCTGCTGAAGCCTTTCCTGAACTGTCTGCAGGCCTGCATGACCCAGCAGTTACAGGCATGGAGAGGGATGCAAGTAATTCTGAGGGCTGTGGATGACCTTGAGCCTCACTGACTGTTTCTTTCTCCTGTCCCTTTTCTACTCCAACGAGGTCATTTGCCATGCTGTTAGTTGCAGCGACACTGTGCAAGTTGCTCAGCTGGTGGCCCGACAGAGGAGTTCCAAGAGAAAAACAGGGCGGCAGGTGAACTGTCAGATGAGGCTGAAGAACACATCTCCAGTGAGTTTAGCAGGTAAGCCACAGGCAGCTCTGGTGGGCCTGCCTTTGTGACAGAACTGTGCAGCTGCTGCAGCAGAAGTCTTGACTGTGAGGGTGCATCACGAATGGCTATGAGTTGCATGGTCCCAGTGGAGAGTTCCTGGGAGGACAGAGTGTCATTGACAAGGGTGCTTATGCTTGAAAGCCATGATCAGAGAGGAAGCCCTCCTTAAATGTGTGTCAATGATCTTGAAAAAAACTTCTTACCGGAGTCTTGGCTTCACTTTCACATGTCCCTGCTTCTGTGAGAAATATGGCTGGGATGTGGGCAAGAAATGTGGCAATGATCCTGCTCTTTTTTTGAGGCCAGCCATTGTGGAGTGGTAGGGGTGAGTCATGTCCTCATAGTGAGAAATCCCTGCAGCGTCATCTGTGCCTGTTTCAGCAGCTCCTGTTGATGCCAGTGCCCTACTGCCACAAAAGTTCTGAGGCCCAGTGCCTGCTCTTTTTACCTCTTAATGTTTGGGTAAGCTGCTGCAGGAGTGTTTTCCCAAAGGTCATGGGTCAGGTTTCCCTCAGTACTGTGCTGTTGTTGTGTGACTGTCAGTGGGATTGGGCCTAGGATCAGGCCCAGGCAAGATCCATTTGCTTGCAAGTAGTCAACTTGAAGCAACAGTGGGTCTCATTGTTTGTATTCCCTGTTGTTTGTCTGTAATGAAGTGTTTGCTGCATCTTGCTTTCTTGTGGCCATGCCAACAGTCAGCCCTTTAGCTGGAAAGCTGAACTGGTGAGTCATACCCCACTTAAACGATGGCAGTGATTGTAAAAGCAGGTTGGTCCCTGTCTTGCACAGTGATACCACTTAGAAGTGTCTGAACCCTCCAAAATCAATGTGGCACAGCCAGCACATAGATAGCAAAGTGACCAAGAGCTTATTTATCCCAGTGTGGCCTGAAGGCCAGTGTGGTGCATTCCCCTGTGGGTGTCACTTGGTCACCTCTGCTATGTGGTGGGAGTTCATGTGACTGCAAACCAGAGTAGGGAAGAAGAAATCCTTTGTACGGCGGTGCAGAAAGTGCCTGGGGAGATGTCTCCAGGTAGACTGCATGTGCTACACCTCTGGGTGCTGCTGCTGCTGCCTTTGGATGAGGGCAGCCTGACTGTGGCTTCCACATAAGATGTGACCTGTTTTAGCACCTCCCAGGTGCACAGCTGTTTGGAGACTGTAAGGGGAGATGGATCTCCTTCCCTGCCACAGCAGGGATTGTGGTTTGTGAGTCCTTGTGAGCAAGCCACGATGTTGTAACAGAGACCTACAACTGTGGCTGAGAGTATCCTTCTTGACTCTCTTCTGAGAATATATGGGATCCTTGGAGGGAGTTTTCTGCTATGTATGAAATCTGTGGGTTGGGTGGAGGAGAGCACTACTCATGGCTAAGTCTGCATACTCTTTAGGAAAGCCCAAAGGAACTTTGCGACAGCCCCGGTCTTTGAACATGCCAGAAGAAGGCAGCAAGAGGCCTGTTTCTCACCTGCCCCGAGGCAGAGAAGTGGCGTGTGGAACTGTGAAACCTGTTGTGGAGAGTGCCCGGTCTGCCTTGCCTTCAGCTGCTGGAAGTGGACCACCTAAAGAAATCCCCATGCAGAGGCATGTGACGGTGGTAAACAGGTCAGTGTGTGTGTGAGCAAGGTGACATGAAGCATAGTAGACCCTTGGATACT
>NW_008686300.1:0-9612 GCF_000695815.1 Acanthisitta chloris
CTGGTTGATTCTGTGATTCTATGATTATGTATTAGACTTTGTCTAAGTCCTGTAACTAAAATGTTTGGTTATTGCAGATCACTTAAAGGAGCCATTCTTAATAGCAGTTCAGAATGATCGTTTAAGGACTATGCCAGCCAGCTTCTTACCTCCTTCAGCTGTGAATAAGAAAGGTTGGTATTATGAAGTAACAGGAAGGAAAACATCATTACAAACATCTGGGACACAGGATTTCGTTGTCATAGTTGCATATTTGTTGTTCATTACAACAGTCTCATAACTCTTCTGTGAAAGATAATACTTTCAAATGTGTACCATGGGCACAGGTTAACTGGAGTGTTTATATTGGCACCAGACTTCAAATCAGTGCCTGCTTTACCTCTAAGTTTAATTCACTCAGTTGTTTAAGGTTATATAAGTGTGGTCTTTTTAAGAAAACTTGATTAAAAAAGTAAAGAAATTAACACTTATAAAGCATGTTTGTGTTTAACACACACACGTGCGTATCTACAGGGAAAAAATAGTTTTACCTTGATCATCTTAAAGCTGTTTTAAGCCTCATAATTGAACAACATATTTTTTGTTTGTTCCCTTTCTTTTTTTTTTTTTTTGCTTTCTAGTTATTATTCATCTTAGTTTCTAGTGGGAATGAATTCTTACTAAGTTTGATTTTTTTTGGAAATTTTTTTTTTTTTGAAGTGAAGGTTTGAGTTTTAAGATTATGTAATGGTCATGCAGTATCCCATTGTTTTTTCTCTTCTGCCTAGGTGTTCTTCTTTTAGGAGATGCATATAATATAAGGCACCCTCTGACTGGTGGAGGGATGAGTGTTATTTTAAATGATATTAAAATATGGAGAAGTTTGCTCCAGGATATTCCAGACCTTTATGAAGATTCTGATGTTCTTAAGGTGATGCTTTATTCTGTACTTACTTTAGACAGCTTCTGCTACAATTTAATGACACACTTCTAGGTTTTATGCATCTCAGGGACAAGTAAGTTACTGCTGAGGCAGAGCAGTTTTCAAAGCTTTGCACAGAAAAATCATAGCCTCAGTCTCTGATGAGTGGAGCTGTGGTGTGTGAGTGCTGTGGCTGTGTGGCAAAAGGCAGATTCAAACCTGTGCTTACTGACTGCTGTTCTGCTGAAGGAGATTGATGTGCTGTGTGCAATCAGAATGCTTTGCTGGTATAACCTGGTATTCCCATTTTAGCAGTGTATTTGTAACCAGATTGATCCTAAGTGTGATGAATTAGGACCATTACACTTATGTAGAAGTGGAATGAAGTTAGAGCATAATGAGCTTGTCTACTGAGTCTTCCAAGACACATCGCAGTGCTCCACTAGCCTCTTACCTGATGCATTAATCTCCCAGTAGTTAGTTAGAAGGCATTGTTTTTTTCCCAGGAATCAGCACCAGCAGTTTTCATGTGAGGTTTATTTTTTCAGTGACATTTAGACTCAAAATTCTGATGAGTAAATAATAAGGTTATTGGTTTACTGCTTTTAATCAGGTTAGGCATATTGGTTTGGCTAAATTACAGCAAGTGTAATTATAGACTACAAGTATATTATCCAGAAAAGTGTATTTGAAAATAGAGAAGCACTTAGAGGGACCTGAGTGTCAGGACAGTACAGGACTTACCTGACCAAGTGCAGATACTTAGGTCTCAGCTAGTCACCTCAGACTTCCAGTGATTTCCTACTTACTGTCAGTCAACAGAGAGAACTAGGTGAGTGTTACCCTTCAAGTTTCAACCTGCCTTAGCAACCTGCTACAGGCTGAGATGAAGCACACTCTGGAACTATTTTTTCCTCCTCTGTTTAGTGCAAGAGGAGCCTAGATAACTGGTTCAATGGGTTTCCAAAACTCCTCATGACTTAGCTTGCAAGTGATCTAGCACATCACTATATCCACTCTGTGTTTCCATGAGTATAACTCTTGCAGCCTCTTTGGGAATCTTTTGAATGCTCTTGTGTATTTACTGAGAGAAATACATTTGTGTTTTGTTTTTTGTTTTTTTACATTTTCAGGCGAAAAGAACATTTTACTGGTCAAGGAAAAAATCTCATTCTTTTGTAGTGAATGTTCTTGCCCAGGCACTTTATGAACTCTTTGCTGCCACAGATGGTAAATACATTTTAAAGATAACCTCTGACTAACTACAACTTGGTAAATAAACATGCCTGGAAAGGGAATGTGTATGAGCATATGTCCATGTGCTTGTGTGTATAGATGAGTGTATATGTGTGTGTATATTGATAAATATATAAATATGTAAATCAAAGGGGTTTAATAAGTTATCTTGTGTTCTCTGCCTTGTTGTTTAGCTCTAGTGTGATGTAGGCTGAGTTTTAGCAATGTGAAGGCAAGTCTGGAGTTAGTATTTAAAAAACAAAACCAAAGAAAAAATCCATAAACAAAGAAAAGAGAGGAAGCTCTTGTTCTTGTGTCAGTTAGTGCAAAAAATGTGTAGATATTCTGTAAGACTATCCTCTGCTTAAGTAAAACTCGCTCAAAATCCAGATGAGTTGAACACAACAACAGCTACTGAGGTCCTGGATTTAATATCACTGTTGTGTAGGCAGAAAATTTTTTTGGTATGTGTTGAATACACTTATTGAGTCATTTTAATTCATTTTGTAGATTCCTTGCATCAGCTAAAGAAAGCCTGTTTCCATTACTTCAGACTTGGAGGAGAATGTGTCTCAGGCCCTGTTGGATTGCTCTCTGTGTAAGTTCACTGTGCTGGCAGTAGTTAGTGTGGACAGGGTTGAGCACTGTGAGCCCCTGTGAGATTTGCTTTGCTCTCCTCAGGCAGCTCTGCACAGGGGCACAGAGTGGCAACACAAGCCTATGGTTTTGTTATGGTTTAGTCCCAGGCAGCAGCCAAGCCCCACACAGCTGCTCACTCCCTCACCAGCAGGATCGGGGAGAGAATTGTAAGGGTAAAATCTAGAAAACCCATAGGTTGAGATAGTTTAATATGGAAAGCAAAAGCTGCACACACAAGCAAAGCAAGAAGTTAATTCACTGCTTCCCACAGACAGGAGGTGCTCAGCCATCCCCAGGAGAGCAGGGCCCCATCATGCATAGCAGCTTACTTGGGAAGACAAATGCCATCACTCCAAATATGTTCCCACCACTTCTTTCTTCTTCCCCCTAGTTTTATATACTGAGTATGATGTCATATGCTATGGGATATTCCTTTGACCAGTTGGGGTCAGCTGTCTCAGCTGTGTCTCCTCTCAACTTCCCACACACCCCAAACTCCTACCAGCATGGCAGTACAAAAAGCAGCAGAGGCTTTGGCTCTGTGTAAGCTCTGCTCAGCAATGACAAAAACATCTCTAGAATATCAACCCTGTGTTCAGCACAAATCCAAACCACACACCCATACTATTTTAAGAATATACTAAAGGCTGAAGCTTTATTAGAAACTCTGTCTTTAAGTACTGACTTTGTTTTCCCTTGTAAAAAATGCCAGTAAAAGCTGGAGAGAAGTTAGTGTTTGAACAAGGAGTCTGAACAAGGTAGGAGGGTCCAGACTAGCAGAGGAGCTGGTGGAGCCATTTTGTACTTGACAAGTTGAGAGTAGTGAAGGGTGAGGCCTGCCATAAAGGATTGTAATGAACAGGGAAATTGTTCTCTACAAAGGTGTTTCAATGACCCCTCAGAAACTAGTGAATGCACAGTCAGTCATACTGCTCTGAACATGTGAGCATTTGTATTTCTCTCTCTTTTGGAGTGAGAGCTAAAACTGGAGAGCCTATTGAGAATATTCCTCTGGGGGTGCTAAAGGCAGACATAGAGTACTGGGAATGAAGGGAGAGCAGCAGTGTGTGTTGGCTGTGCTGTAGAAGAGAATAGAGTGTGGAGCAACTCCAAGGGAACCAAGTTTGTATTTTGCAGTTGAGGTGCAGCACCAGAGCTGCCTAAGTCAGAAGGGGTGTGTGGTCCTGAGTGGAGATCTCTGTTTGCAAAATGAAAATTTGTCAGTGCTTTCTGATTCTGTTTATTTACCTGTTTTATCCATTTATTTTTATTGCAGGTTATCTCCTAAACCAATGGTACTGATTGGCCACTTCTTCGCTGTGGCATTGTATGCTGTTTATTTCTGCTTTAAGTCAGAGTCCTGGATCACCATTCCTCGAGCAGTTTTCAGTAGTGGAGCTATTCTTTACCGGAGCTGCTCTATAATATTTCCACTTATTTACTCTGAAATGAAGTATTTAGTCTATTAAAATCCAGGGGAAAATGACTGGAGGAAGAAAACATGAAAATCACAATGCCTTCAAAATCTTTGGACATGTACTATTTAATATTGTATTATGTTTCCTTCTCTTCAAAATGCAATTTCCTTGATAAGGATTTAAGGTTTTGTGGTTATATACATATATATTATATGTAAATATTCTTTTCTTTGCAATTGAAGTTCAAAAAGGAGTTAGCTGTTTACAAGGACCATAATTAAGTGTTGACATGTGGTAGATAATTGCCAGTTTTGTCAGAATTTCCTTCCTTGCTTTATCCATTGCTGAGTGCACCACTAATACTAATAAACTGAGAAGTGAAAATTGTAAACCACATGCTGCTATTATCCTTCATGCTTCTTTCTGTTCACTAGTTCCATTGACTGTTTCTTTATTACTGTGAAACATTGTAACATTCTTGATTTGGGTTGTTTCATTAGGATTTGCCTCTGTTCTGTTTCAGTTGCAGCTAAGATACAAGTCCATTGACACTTGAAAGGACACTGTAAAGGATCTCAGATCTTGAAGTGTCACCATATCTGTATGTTCAGTCACTGGTGCAAGTGCCATGTTGCTCATCTGAATCCATTCTTCATGCCAGAATTCATTGAAATAAGTAGTAATCAAACCATAGTTATGTTGGCTACTGCAGTGCACTCAGGTACTGAAAACACGTTTTAGCAAGAAATTTTCAATCTCATTTCCTTTTAAAACCTTAGGGGTTTGGGTTTGTTCTGTTTGGTGTGTGCAACTGAAGTTTAACACTGCCACGAACTGAAGCACAGCAACAAACTCTATCCACTGCAACAAATTCAGTCCAGGCTATTTCCAATAGACAGTAATCTTTAATATTACTTCTAAAAATTAACCAGAAGTACCATGAAAGTGTCCTTTTAATACTTGGAGTATGATGGGGGTATTTTTCCTGAAGGAATTACTGCATGCCACTGAAGAGTTTGTGTCTGTTCCTGTTGGTCACTATTCCTCTCAATGTTCTCTTCCATCAGTGTGCTTTCCTTTGTTCTTGTGCATCTGCATTTTCCTTTAGCCTTTGTGAGTGGTTTGTGCTTCGCCGTGTGGCTCTGCTCCTTTGGCTTGCCCAAACAATCATGCATGGGAGCAGCCAACAGTCTGGAGAGCAGTAACAGATTTTGTTCTTCTGTACTAGTGAAACTGTGAGTCTGTCTTGAAAATGACAGATTGCATAAGCTGTGTGTAACATGCATTTTATCTTGGACTGTGAAAAAAATCCATGGAGAGGCTTTTTCTAGTATTTTATTTGATGAATATTTCAAATTATTTGTTCTTTTCCAGAAGCAAAAGTATGTATATTTTTCTAACCATTATCACTTTTGATACCCTCTTGAAATTACACCCATCATGAATATGTCTGTGTTTAAGCTTTAGGGTAAAAAAGTAATATTTTCAAATATCATTATATATGGTAACTGAATGATGCCCCTTTAAGGGTACACAAAGTTTGCGGAATTTATACAAGTGTTTTCAAAATCTGTGACAATTTTGAAAATATTGATTGATTTTACAGTTTCTATTTTTTTATATTATTTGCAGTGAGTCTCTTTAAAAATTCCAAGGGTAAAAAGTCTTGAGCCAAATACACATCCTCAGCTTACTTAAATAAAAAGTTATGATGCCTGTAGATAATTTTTGTTGTGTATCTCTGGTTCATGAGTTTTGTTGAATCCTCATTTATCAGGAAATACAAGTGTACCTAAATTTTTGTTTCTTGAACTCAATGCTCATGATCAGGGTAACAATCACTGGAAATTACCAGCGTGGGAGAGGCAAGTCTTGTGTGTATGTGTAAGAAGGGACAGCTTGAAAACTTGACATGTGAAATGGCTACATGCCTTGTCCTCGGGACATGATACAGGACTGACTCTGAAGGATCAAACCAACTGGGATCACTGGGACACAGAGCAGCACAGAGTGTGAGCTTCCAGCTGAACCGACTGGTGAGGTGGCCTTCGGTAGTGTTGGACAGCATGGGCCGCCCCAGCTGGGTGATGGCCACAGCAGTGCTTTGCCCTGGTGAAGAAGAGTTGCAGGGCAGAATTTCAAGCTGTGTTCTGTAGTCCCTGACTGAAGTGTCTTTCTCAGGGACACACAGGGAGGTTGTGGGGTGGAGGGGAAGTCATGAAGGTCAACTGGGAGTAAGATGAGTAAAGCTGGCAGTGAATGGGCAATGTCCGTAGGTAAAATGGCCAGAAATGGAATCTAACAGTACCTAATGCTAAGCCACAGCATGCAGCAGATGGTCTATAAGACTTGTCTACATGCTATGATTCTGTGAGACTGGATGTGGCACTTAGTGCCATGGTCTAGTAATGGCAGTGGGGTTGGACTCGATCTTTGAGGTCTCTTCCCACCAGGTTGATTCTATGATGTATATGTAGCGAAGTGAAGCAATGAGCCAGGAAAGCTGTCCCAGGCATGATTCAGAATCCAAGAGGAGCACAACGCACACATATTTGATGCAGCTTGTGAGTTGTGTAGATGTATCTGCAGACTCTGAAGAGGTCAGTTCTAAGGATTTGTACACTGCAAAATATAATGGCATCCTGTGCCCTTAGATAAGTGGTGTGGGCACAGGAGATGTGTAGTTATCTCTCTGTTCCAGGACTGGTGCAGCTGCAGCTGGCAGAGAGAGCAGAAGGAACAAGTAGCTACATTGTGGTGAGGTTGTAGATGTTCACATCATGCAGAAGTGTGAACACTTGCTTGTGGTGGGGAGGAAAAAGGAAACAGTATCATGGGATCACAGAATCATTAAGTTTGGGAAAGACCTCCAAGATCAATGAGTCCAGTCTTTGACAGAACACCACCCTGCCAACTAGACCACAGCACTAAGTGCCACACTCCACCACCCCCCTAGGCAGACTAATCTAATGCTGAACCACACTTTCTGTGAAGAAATTCTCCCTGATGTCCAGTCTGAACCTCTCCTGGCACATCTTGAGGTCCTTTCCTCTTATCCTGTCACTATTTGCCTGGGAGAAGAGGCTGAACCCCACCTGGCTACGACCTCCTTTCAGATAGCTGTAGAGAGTGATAAGGTTTCCCCTGAGCCTCCTTTTCTCCAGGCTGAACACCCCCAGCTCCCTCAGCCTCTCCTCATAAGACTTACTCTCTAGACCCTTCACCAGCTGCATCACCCTTCTCTGAACATGCTCCAGCACCTCAATGTCCTTCCTGAATTGAGGAGCCCAGAACTGTACACAGTACTCAAGGTGTGGCCTCTCTAGGGCTGAGTACAGAGTGACAACCAGTAATAATGAGCACGTGCCATTCCTCAGCTGTACTGCCCAAGTTCTGTCTCAGCTGAGCAACGGTTTGGTTTTGAAGAACCACTTTTGAATTTCATTGTAATCAAGCTGTTCCAAAGTGTGTGCAGCATCAGTGTTGTTATTAGGCTTTCTGAACAGCTGTGAAAATATGGAAAAAAGGGGATGATTTAAACAAATTGCTCCTTCTCTGATGAGTTTCTCTGTCATCTTTCTCCCTCATGCTCATGTCGTACATCTGATCTCTGCCTCCTCCCACTTGTTTCCCAGTCCGTGTTCCACGGCTGCAGCCAGAAGCTGCTGCACTGCAGAATGGCTAGATGGGAAAGGTGTGTGGAGGGTGTTGCCTGTACTGACTTACCTGTGCTACTTCAAATGCTGCTGACATCTAAAACCTGTGTGTTGGTGTTTGCTGCAATACTGTTGATTCTCACTGGTTGTTTTACGTCAGTAGGGCAGTAGTTTATGGTTGGCTCACAGTCCTTGCCCATACTGCTCTCTGAAACCAGCTTGTGTATTCTGAACAAAAGTAAAATCCATTCAATCCAGAATAAATATGGGCAGTTGATAAATTATTCATTCTGAAATTCTGACATGGAAAATAGTGTCAGCAGTTCCTAAGTTATTCCCCGTGAAGCACCGAAATGCTGCACAAGCTCCTGTGCTATACAGAGTGAACAGAGGCATAACAGAGTTTGTTGGGAAAAAGTTACTCAAGATACTGAAGATAAAAGCTGACAGGGTATTTTAAATAGTGACTGAAATCCACTGTTAATAAATGCAAAGTGACATAAATAGGAAAAATAATCCTGATCATAGAATCTTAGAATAATTTAGTTTGGAAGGGATGTGTAAAGGTCATCTGGTCCAACCTCCCTGCAATGAGCATCTTCCACTAGATGAGGTTGCTCAGAGCCCCATCGAGCCTGACCCTGAATGTTTCCAGGCTTGGGGCATCTACCACCTTTCTGGGCAACCTGTTCTGGTGTTCCAACACTCTCATTGTGAAAAGCTTCTTCCTTATAACTAATCTAAATCCATTCTCTTTCAGTTTGAAGCTAATCCCCCTTGTCCTGTCACTCCAAGCTCTTGTAAATAGTCTCTTTCCATCTTTCCTGTAGGATCCTTCAGGAGACCCTCTTCAAGTACTGAAACACCTCAATAGGATCTCCTCAGAGCCTTCTCTTTCCCAGGCTGAACAGCCCCAGCTCTCAGCCTGCCTTCAGTGGAGATGTGCTTCATCCCTCTAATAATCTTCAAGGCTCACCCCTGGACCTGCTCTAACAGGTCTGTGTTGTCATTCCCCAGCGCTGGACACAGTACTCAAGGTGGGGTCTTATGAGAGCAGAGCAGAGGGGGACAGACACCTCCCTTGATCTGCTGCTCACGCTGCTTTTGGTGTCACTTAGGATGTGGTTGGCTTTGTGGGCTGTAAATTCATATTGCCAGGTCATGTCCAGGCTCTAATCCTCAAGTCCTTTGTGTCAAGACTGTTCTTGATCCATTCATTCCACAGCCTGTATTGGTACTGGGAGTTTCCTCAACCCATGTGCAGGACCTTTTGCATTTGGCCTTGTTGAACTTCATGAGGTTCCCATGGGCCCAGTTCTCAAGCTTGTCCAGGTCCCTCTGGATGGCATTTCATCCCTCAGGTGTGCCAACTGCACCACTCAGCTTGGTGTCATCTGCAAACTTGCTGATGGTGCTCTCGAGTCCACTGTCTACATCATTGACAAAGGTCTTAAACATTACAGGTACCAATACAGACCCCTGAGAGATACCACTTGTCAGTGGCTTGGGATCAAGAGCTCCTGCACTCTTTGAAAAGCATCCTTAAAATCTGTTCTGCTGCTTTGTCCCTGAGGGCAGTTTCCCAGGGGGTCCTATTGTCCCTAAAATTCAGAGTCCTGACTACTCTTTGCTTTACCCATATCCCTCAGGACTGAACTCCAGCAGTGAATGGTCACTGCAGCCCAGGCTGCCTCCAATCCAATCCTGATGTCCCCAATTAGCTCTCTTTGTTGTCGACCATCAGGTCCAGTATCACATCCCT
>NW_008686301.1:0-211 GCF_000695815.1 Acanthisitta chloris
AGCCTCCATAGCCTCCATACCCACCAAGGCCTCCATAGCTCCCAAAGCCTCCACAGCCCCCATAGCCACCAAGACCTCCATAGCCACCAAAGCCTCCATAGCCACCAAAGCCTCCATAGCCTCCTAAGCCTCCATAGCTACCAAGGCCTCCAGAGCCCCCAAGGCCTCCATAGCCTCCATAGCCCCCACGGCCTCCAGTGGCACCACCCTA
>NW_008686301.1:294-2131 GCF_000695815.1 Acanthisitta chloris
CCCGTGGAGTCAGGGCACTGACGGACACAGAGCTCGTTGCAGGTGTTAGCCATAGGGGTCGGGGTGGCCACCCCACAGGAAGGAGCACACAGGCTGGAGCAGGACATTGTTCAGATAGTCAGGTAGACCTGGAAAACACAGCAGGGATTAGGCAGAGGTGTGAGGATGGAGTTGTATGGAAGGAGGCAGCAAGATATGCACAAGAGGTTTCCAAGAGCTGAACTTACCTGGTTGATGAGGAGAGTCAAGTGGAAGAATCGGGATAGAGGTCTGCAGGGAGCTCAGGTCTTTTATACCTGCTCCAGATGCCTGCGGCATTGATGGGGGTGGTGGCAAAAAACCCAAGCAATTAAAAATTCCAGCTAACAAGATTCATGACACAGATTGTGATGCGACAAAATTATATGTTATCTTGTCATTGGGGACATTGGTGTGCAAACATGCCCTGAAGAAGAAGGTGGAGATAGGAGGGACAGAGCATGGCACATCATTACATGAAAGACAAGGTGCTGCTGGAGCTGAACACACAACACCAATAAACCCTGATCTGTCCCTAATCCCTCACTTTGCTTACACAGAAGAATCTCAGGAATCTTGGAGAAGCTCTTTGATATCCTGTCACAGCCATCACGCCTGTCATTAGCTTCCTTTTACAGGCTGATAAACAGAAGCATCAGCAGATTGGGCAAAACAGAAGCTATTCCATGCTTGGCGTGACTGTCAAAGACTCATCAACTCCCAGTGCCAGCAAACACTGGGCAACTCATGGTGTTGGGTTCCCCCAACATCTCTATGCATTGTCCCCTCTAAGGCTTTGGAGGATACTGGTATTTTTAGGACCTGTTTTCACTCAATGGCCATGGAAAGAGTAGAGGGATAGGTCCCATGTTTGGCGACACCACTGCTGCATGGAGGACTGGGCACCACAGTGGGACAGAGCACAGGAGAGCTCTGAGTGAGTGGACACGTGTGGAGGAGCAGAAGGGCAGAAATGAGACCAGGTCACTGTGAGCAACTTCAGCTTCATGACTGCAACCACAGTCTTCCCCAAGCCATCCCTTGAGGATGTTGATTTCCCAGCTGGGCATCAAGGATGTTCCAGGAGATGTTAGCTGAGCACCCACAGAGAGTCAGGCTGCACGTGGCCATGGCCCCACAGGCGCAGACATGTGGGGCACGGATGGCTCGCGTGCATGGCAGGGACGTGGCTCAGTGTGTGTGGTTGGGCAGAGCGAACATCTGCAAGATTCCCAGGATTCTCTGTGTAAGCAAAGTGAAGGATTAGGGACAGATCAGGGTTTATTGGTGCCATGAGTTCATCTACGGCTACACCTTGTCTTTCATGTCATGATGTGCCACACTCTGTCCCTCCCAGCATCTGCTTCTTCTCCAAGGCATGTTTGCACACCAGTGAGCCCAACAAGGAGGCTGATAATTGCCTGGCATCAGTATCTGTGTCATGAAACTTGTCAGCTGGAATTCCTAATTGCCGGGGTTTTTTGCCACCACCCCCTGACTGATGCCTCGAGCACTCTGAGCAGGTATAAAAGACCTGAGCTCCCAGCAGATCTCTATCCAGATTCTTCCACTTGACTCTCCTCATCAACCGGGTAAGTTCAGCTCTTGGAAACCTCTTGGGGATCTCTCCTTGCCTTCCTCCATGCAACCTCTTCCTCACACCTCTGCCTAATCCCTGCTGTGTTTTCCAGGTCTACCTGACTATCTGAACAATGTCCTGCTCCAGCCTGTGTGCTCCTTCCTGTGGGGTGGCCACCCCGACCCCTATGGCTAACACCTGCAACGAGCTCTGTGTCCGTCAGTGCCCTGACTCCACGGG
>NW_008686301.1:2607-2962 GCF_000695815.1 Acanthisitta chloris
GACCAGCCATTTGGAATTGCCACCCACCCGACCTTGGATGCCTCGTGCCTGCTTGAAAACCAGCTCTGCTTTCCTCCTGCCTCTCCTGAGCATCCCTACAAGGCTCATTGTCCCCTGCTGACACAGACTCACACTGGGTGCCTGCTCCTGCACATGGCTGTTGGAGCTGTGATGCTGGTTGTAGGTCTGCCCACTGCCAGGAGATCTGTGCTGCCCTTGCCAGGGCCTTGCTCTTCTCCCAACTCCCTCCTCCCTTCCAACTGCAATAAAAGCTGTGTTGCATCATAATGTTGACCCTTGGTTTTTCTTCATTCTTCTTTCTCACATCCCCATAATCTCAGGGTGTTTCTGTCGA
>NW_008686302.1:0-4897 GCF_000695815.1 Acanthisitta chloris
CCTCTAAAACCGTGGTAAACAGCCCGGCGAGGCAAGGCGGGGCTTTCCGCCCGCAGCCCGCTGCTTCTGTCGGTAAATCACATCACGAAGCAAAGTGCAAGAGTAGCTGACTTTATCTTCTGTTAATGTAAACAAATAAAAAGCATTCGGTTCCTTGATCTGTATTTAAATCTGGAGTTGTTTATCAGTGTCATCCTATGAAGATTAATTAGGTACCTTTATTCACAATTTGGCGTCTGACACCCCATTTTAGGAATGCATTATAATCACAAGGTGTTAATTGGGGCCAGCCAGGCACTTACGTTTCTATTAAACAGTGTGAGGACTTTTCACAAGTTCTTTTTTTTACCGCGCGGTGCAAAAATATACAGCTTTTAATAACACAGCGCGGCTGCACCGCGCTCCCGGGTGCTGTGTGATCGGTGTTCGCAGGGCGGGCGGGGATGGCCGGCTGGGGTCGGGGGGCAGTCCGCCCTTCTAGGGGGCTCTTCCGGGAGGGCATATCCCCCACTTACAAAAAAAATACGAAAAAAAAGAAAATAAAAGAAAAAAATATATTCCATCGTTAGTCACTTAAAAGTTATCACTTGTCCCGCTCTGTCCCAGGTGGGGTCCTTGTGCAGGGGGAGAGCTGCCAGGACACGAATTCGTTTCGCTGGCCAGCGCGGAGAGCCGGAGCCTCGCACGGAGAAAAGCAAAGTACGAATCGAAATCTCTTTGGACACCCACCGCGCCCCGCTCCGGGGTAGGAGGAATCGCTGCCAGTGCCCTCCTGTCACGTTATCTGCACCGGGGAGGGCCCCGGTCTGAGCCACAGGCTTATTTTGTTTGCAGCCAGGAATCACTAACAGCTTAATCCCATTACTGCCTGCATGCATATTCGCAAGAAAAGGTCCCGCTGTCGCGGGATTCAGTCGCTGTGCCAGCAGCCTCTCCCCAGCTAAGCAAGCAGGGGTATTTCTTGCCCTGTCCCGGAAAAAGGAGGGGGAAAGATGCGGCCCACAGACGCGTGGTGGAAGGCGGGATGGACTCCCAATTTGCTCCCTGGGCCAGTGCTGAGCTCCCACCTGTCCACCGCAGCGCGGTGGTGGCAGGAGAAGAGAAACGCTAAGCCGGGGGCTCCGAGCCTGGGGGGAAATGCAGGGGAGAACGGTGGCAAATCAGAAGCCTATACTGAGAAACAAAAAAACCCAACCAACCAACA
Organism: Acanthisitta chloris; assembly: GCF_000695815.1. Classification (NCBI taxonomy): domain Eukaryota; kingdom Metazoa; phylum Chordata; class Aves; order Passeriformes; family Acanthisittidae; genus Acanthisitta; species Acanthisitta chloris. Next base: position 1,205 of record NW_008686302.1, read on the forward strand.
ACAACCAAAAAAAAAAAAAAACCACACCAAAAACCACCACACAGAGCTACCAGCATGCAGGTGAACAGGGTGCGAAAGTAGCAACGTTGCAAGTGATGGTAAGATTTAGAGACAGCCCCGAGTATTGCACTCTCTCCTCCCCAACTGGGGCACCTAACAGGCAAAGAAGAGGCAGAGCCATGCCCAGTCTTATCCCTGGCACCACAACATTTATTAAAAATTACTACTATATACATAGAAAAACAAAACAAATAAAGGAGCTTTGGGGTAAAAGTTTGTGTGCCAGTGCTCTGGGGTTGATCGGTTTAAAATGGCTGAAACTATAGGCAAGGATGGGTAAGTTACAACACTTCCAGTTTCATACAGGGCAGCTGAAAAAGTCACTTTACATACACATAAATAGAAATCTCTTAGCAATGCTCCATATGCTAAGTTGGATTACCAAAGGAAAAAAAGAAGCCTTTTGAACTTCAAAACACCACCGGAGTTCCTTCTGACTGAACAGCTATAGGTCAACTATTTATACATTATTCCACAATATTCTACAGTGTACCTAAACAAAACACAACTGTACACTTCGTTTTTGGCCACCTCAATAAAGGTTAGGCTTTTGGGATGGAGGCATTTTTTTTTAATGCAAGTTCTAAGCTAAGAAAAATCAGATTTGGTCATTGAAACCCCATCACTGGCAACAAGACCTTCAAGTCACAATGCTGTCTGGCAAGCAGGCCTTATTTTGGCCATCTTCTGCCAAAGAAAGCCTTTGCTGAGCAATATCCAACTCAGCCAACTGTGTGGTAGACAGGGTTGAAGAAAACAGCTCAGACTAAATCAGAATATAGCATTTGTGCAGCTACCTGCAACCCAGACCCCTTTTATCTGAGGGTTAACCAGGGAGGAAAATTAAGTTTGGGATCCTACCTCCCCACTTCCTTGCTCAGGAGTGCATAGATTTGATCAGGCCTTTGAGCCAAGCCAAACTGTACACTTTAGTGTCTCCAATAAATAAGCCACATAGTTAAAATCTAGGGTTCCTGCTTACAGCTTCTGCATGTGGTTCCTTCTAAACAAGGGTAAGAATTCTCCCATGGTTTGCTCTATGTTACCTGCAACAGTCAAAAACTTTGGCACCTTCTTTAGAATTGCACACAACAATTCAAGGTGGAAGGCAAGAGTCTTTTTGGCAATTGTAATGCAAAAAAACCCAAGGCCACCCTGAAAAAAAAATTAGCCAATTGGAATAAGAGAATGCTTTAAGAACTAGTATAGAACGCATAGTAGCCCATGCCTTTTGAAGTGTCTTTGCTATAGTCCTCAGCACTAATGTCCTCACACTTCATCGTTGGAGAATTTTCATTGCTGGAAGTGCTAGGGGAGAGCCGTCTTCTCTTACAAGCACCTGTGTAGACCCCAGAATCATTTGAATCTAGAGACTTTATGGAGGGTGGAGTCTCTATCCAGGATGAGCCAATTTCTTCCTTCACCTTCTCCTTGGACATCTGGTCTTCAGAGAATCCTGGAGGACTTGTTCTTGAGGGCCAAGGTAATCCCGTTGTCATTTTTCGCTGGTAAGAGCCCCTGCTCCCCCAGCCTGCCATGGATGGAAATGTTGGGTCAGGGTAGTATCCCAGAGCATGGGATGTCTGAAGGGGGAGGGATTTAATGCTGTAAGGGAGCAAGGTGCTAGGAGAATACTCTGTCTCATAGGAGTTCATGTCCAATTTGTTGGCACTGGGCTGCTGTACAGGCGTCACAAACCACCGCTGAGGAGGGCTGGCCACCTCCTCGTTCTGCTGTGAGGACAGCAAGCCATTTGTCTGAGGCACAGTTCTCTCGCCATTGTAAAACCTGGCTGGGGGCAGGTTGTTGACAAACTGTTCTTGGAAGAATGGTTGCACACTGTATCGGGCGCCAGGGACGATCTGGTGGGATCTAGGAGAATCCGTGGGAGATGGAGTTAATCTGTCATTTTCTGAAGCTGTGTACATGCTACAACATAAAAGAAAAATACTGAGTGGTGTTCTTTACAATTCCAGTATGATAGTAAAACACAAACAAACTGGAAGAAACTAAAGTTTCTTTAATTAGAAGCATAACTACATTTAATTGGATGGCTGTTCATTTTAATCTAAGTTTTTTTCCTAGACCAATATAAAATGTCTAGTATTACTGCTATAAGCATATACTGTTCTTCCCCAGTCAACCCATATAAAATAAGATGCAGACTGGTGTAGCTTGCATACTCATATATATATATATATATATGCAGTTTTCCAAAGAGCATTTGAAGTTAGAAACTGAGCATTAGGCAAGACTTCTGCTGACAGCTTGAAGAAGTTGTCTGCTCTGTGGAGATAGATGCCCAATACACTACCACCAGATCTGCAGGCCAGCTGGGTTCTGCCAGCACAAACTCCCTATCAAAATTCAGAAACCTACCAAAAGACATGTTATCAAGACAATACTCTATTCAAACAGACATTTTAATGTTTGCAAAACTGCCAAAAGTATTACTGCTTCTGAATAACTTAAGTTATATCTAAAAGAAAAAAAAACAAAAAAACACCCCAAAAAAACAACTCTTCCACCAAACATTTCAGGCCAGAATTATGCCTCCTAGACAGAGACAGCTGCAAGAAAAGATAGAGGCATACTTACGAGTCATAGTTGTCTCTGAAGCCTTTTGCAAAAGGATTATGGTCAATTTTGAGCTGTGTAATCTAAAAGTGAAAGCAGAATATAGGTAAGATGAGATGCTGAACCCACAAGGCAATTTTATTCTTGGCATTTTATGCATCCATGCTTACATCAGTGTTTTGATATGCTGTAACTGCTATGAACTGCGTTTCAGGGAAAATAAACGTTTGAGTCTTTGAGGAATCATTCAGATCTTCAACACCATCTTCAGTCACTTCTACAATGTGAAGCCGGGGCTGGTACTTGTGTAGAGATTGAAGTACTATCATCTAAAACAAACCACGAAAGAGACAAGATCTTTAGACAAAGTGCATCCAACATTGAAAGATCTATTTTACAGCATGACATTTTCTTCTGGTAAACTGCAATCTCTTGATTTATAAATGGAGCAATTTAAAGATGATTCACAGCTGTTTCACTAAGAGCTATAAGCTACATTCCCACTTTTTGAACAACTCCGGAAATAGATAAATTGGCTAAAACAAAATAAATAATTCACACATCAAATTCTGACACTTCTAACTGTATTCACATGGAGAAGCAGAGAAAACAAGATCTCATTATCCAGTTCAAGAAGGGAACAAGTCACAAGGAGTGATCTAGCAACTCGATGAAACACTGTAAAGCCGTGAAACCCCAGGACCTTCCTGTTGACCCATCAAGTGGCCCTCAAGCTAATCTCCCCTCCATACCTGCGCGTTGTTGTTGTTAGCACCCTTATTGTTCGTTAGCTTCAGCTTTCCAAAAGAAATCTCCTGCCTCATCCAGTGAGCCCCGGTGTTGGGCGACTCGGGGTGAACGTAAACCTTGTTGCCTGCGGAAGATAAGCCAGTGAAACGCCGGCCGGGCACGGGGCTTTGTTCCCTCGCCCGGGCAGCACCGCGGCCCCACCGACGGCCCCACTCCCGCACAGCCTCGCACACCGCGGCGTGAAAAAAAAAAAAAGCCGCAAGGCACCCTTGAAACCGTAGCTCGTCCCGCAGCTGAATGCTGGGG
>NW_008686303.1:0-4097 GCF_000695815.1 Acanthisitta chloris
TGGTTTTACCCTTTTCTGAGTTGGGGTTTTTTTACACCTTTGGGTTTTTTTATGGGGAGGAAAAATAAAACATCTGGGAATAAGCAGCTCCTGTGGCTCCAAGTGGGTCTGGGGGGGCACGTGGGTTGGCCATGTGTGGCTGTGGTACCTGTGATGCTGAGAAGGGGCTGGAAAAGAACTACTCCCAGACTTATTTCTCTGAGTAGCAGGTATTTGTTTATTCAGTGCTGGGCACACGGGGATCATTCCGCTAAACTTCTCTGAGTAGCAGGTATTTGTTTATTCAGTGCTGGGCACAAGGGGATCATTCCGCTAAACTTGTGCAACCAGGGACAAAACCTTCACAGTTTATATACATTAAATGCTCATTACATATTCATTATTTCCAGGAATGAGTAGTTATTATAATTAGTTCTCAGCAATCATTATCATATACTCCTCCTCCATCTCCTCCCACTTGGCATCAGTCCCATGGTCCTGGTGGTTGTTCAGTGGTTGTGAAGGTGAAGGTCTCCTCTTCCTCAGTACCCTTTGGACACCCTTATTATACAACCATTTACCCCTGTGGACAGTTTTGCACTCCTTGCTGACCTTGCCTCTATCTTGAACATTTTGTTTCATCATTCCACACCTTATAGGGTCTTAGTTCTCCTACTGCCAAGGTTTGAGTCTGGTGAGTGCTACTGTCTTACGAGTTCTACTGTCTTACAGATAGGATGTGTTGTTTTGCTAACTAGGCTGAAATAGTGCTATTAGTAAAGTTATTCTTTATACTTTCAGCTTTAACTTATCAATTCCTGCTTTCAGTCTACTTTTCGGTATCAATTCCCTCCTTTCTAAGTATTAAGTAAATTCTTTTACTTATAGCAAAGTATCTTTTTTCAAAGTTTGCTGAAAGTATTTGCCTGTTGCAGCTCATTTCATTTCCAGTCTTCGTATGTGTTAGTTGATCACACGCAACACCAAACAAAACAACGAAAAATCACACGTAACAGAATCAATAATCCTATGATTACAACCAAACCCACAAACAATTGTTTTAGCCCCTGCAAGTTGGGAAACCATCCAGTCAATTTGTTCCATACTTCTTCAAATCCCTAAGAGGTATCACTTTGACTAATTGTGTGGAATATCTTGGTCCTTAGTCCGGGATGGTGTGTCCCAAGATAGGATCGATGGTGTTCCGACCCCTGACTTGTAAAAACGTGTAAATAGAGGGGATTGGATAAAAGTAACAGGAGAGTGTAAATTTCCAAAACAAAAGATTCAGGAACAACTCAGCCTACAGCACCCCCAGGAACCACAGCCACAACCACCTCCTGCAGGTGGATCAGCTGTTCCGGGGAGAGGGAGGATTGGGAGCCACACTCTGACTTGTGTCCTTGGAAAGAGACTAGGGAAATAATTCAGCATAAGAACCAAAAGTGAAGTAATGCCCAAGGTCAGGTGCAATGGGTGTGAAAGGGTCAGCAGCCCCATGTGGAGCTTTAAGCCTTTTGAAAAACCTGATCCTCCCAAACTGTAAAAGCCTTGGTTAACACTAGAGTGTAAACCTCTTCAATATATGGAAACCTAAGAAATTTAAAGGGGAATCTGTATTAACTACAGGTTTGAGGAGGAAACAAATGGAAGCTGTGCAAACAGAAACTGAAATGAAAAGAGGGAAACTCCCAAAGTGATATTACTCAATTGTTCCTGTCCCTGAACACATAGTTGGGATTGATATTTTGAAGGGACTACCCTAGGACCTAGACCATTACTGGAAAGAGATTTATTAGAAAATTAGGGAGCTTTATTAGAATGTAAACAAGGGAAAATAGAGTTAAAAGTTAAAGAAAGTTTAAAGTTAAAGAGTTTAAAGTTAAAGATAGTGGCTCTGAGTTTAGTAGCTATTGAGAATAAAAGTGTATATAGCAACCAAAATTTGGAGCAGTTATTAGACCAGGTATATCCAGGAGTTAGGGCAACAGAAATTCCAGGAACGTCAAAGCGATCTGAATTCAGAGAGAGAAAACTGTGAAAAGGAGCTAAAGCAATATCTAGAAGGCAATATCCTCTTAGACTGGACGATAAAAAAGAGAATTGAGCCGGCATTAAATAAGTTTTTACAATTAGGGCTTTTGGATAGAATGTGAATCTGAGTGTAACACCCAGTAGTACCTAACCCCTCTACACTATCAACAAAATTGAAAAATGCTTTGATTTGGTTTACAGTACTAAATTTTAAAGATGCATTTTTCTGCCTCCCCCTAATGAAAGGGAGCCAGAAAATATTTGCTTTTAAATGGGAAAATCCCAGCACAGGAAGAAAGCTCTAGCTTACCTGGACAGTGTTACCTCAAGGGTTCAGCCCCACCATTTTTGGGAATCAGTTGGCTAAAGAATGAGAGCCATGGCAGTCACCACCTGGGGAAGGAGTATTGCTGCAACATGGATGAAGTTTCATGGGGCAGTGATCTCTAGGGGCTGCACAGAAAGAAATCATCTGCCAGACACCCAAACCCTGGACAGTGAAGGAACTCCAGACCTTTTTGGGAATGGCAGTCAAGGTCACCTGGGAACTTTTTCTATTACCATGTCAAGGGGGTCTCATTGATCAGGAGGGTCATTTTCACATTCTTATGTGCTGGTGGAGCAGTTTTAACCAGCTTGTTCCTTACAGTAACAGTCAAAGCACCCTGCATCATGGTGTAACATCTCTTACCTAAATAGCTACTTTCATCCCTTTTCCTTCATTCCTTTTGCCACATCCTCTACCACATCCTTCCTCACTTACTCTCCACATCTTTCCTCACTTACTCTTATCTCCTTCCTCACTTACCACCTTTTCCCAGTTATCAGGTCCCACTGCACACAAATTGCTGCTGTAATCACTGAGTGCACTTTCTTATGATTCACTCTTCCCCTCCTTCTCTTATATTGTGTAACCTGCACAGTAGCTTTCTCCATTTCAGTATGATAAGTGTCCAGTTTATCAACAAACAGCTTACTTAGGCACTGTAACATCACAATCTGATTTTGAAAATCACATATTTAGCACCCATCTGGGAGCATCTTGACAACATTGTTCTTTCTGTTGATGCTGTTTTCAATATACATGCAGTTAACAAAATCTATCCCCATCTTCTCAAACCCACAAGTTCTTTCTCCTTTTTTTCTTTAAAGCTAATACAAATGAGTCTTCTGGGGGAACGTTAATGCCACATCCACTCTGCCACTCTGGCTTATCTCTAAAAGTAAAAAAAAACACTTCAACATGCATCACTTCATCCTATTTGCCTTCTCTTATCAGCTGTAACAAAGTGCTATATTTTACAGTTTCACATGGTGGCCACTCCTCAGCATCTTCTAACTTATACAATGGCCACCAATTAGCACAATACTTAATTAAATCTTTTCCCCTTACATTTCCAATTGGGGTTACTCCTAAATCCTTCCAACGTGCCAGGACACACCCCAGTGGACTCTTTCAAGGAACTTCCTTACTTGCCTGGCTTCCCATCTGAATATTTAAAACAATTTCATTTCATAGATTTAACACATGCACAGAATAGAATTGAGTTTGAAACAATTAATAAAACACAATACCACAAGTACAAGACACAAAATTGCAATTCCAATACCCAGTTCCACGCCAAAATGTCATAAAACCTTAAGAGCCACAAAGGAGACTCTAATCCCTGTACCAAGTGGTGATTCTAACCTCTTATCAAATGGGGACTCAACTCAGGACTTTCACCTGTGGTGCTGTGCCCTGCGTGAGGTGTCTCTCCATGGCTTACGGGAACCGTAACAGCCTAAGTTCCAAAACCAGAAAAAACAAACCAACCGAAACCAAACCCAAATGCCTTATCTTTCAAGCAGTTAGTTCTTGTCTGCTCCCGCAGTGAGCCAGGGAAGTTAGGAGTCCCCCAGGAACTCTCAGGGTGCACCAAGGGAGTCCCCCCCGAGCAGAGATGTCCTGCTGCGGTGGCCAAATGGATGCCACGGCTGACACCTGTGTGGCTGCAGTGACATCTGGGTGGCCAGTGACGGGTGTGTCACACCTGTGTGGCTCCGAGAGGAAGTTTGAGGAGGAAGTGGGGTGTGGGGTGCCA
>NW_008686304.1:0-102880 GCF_000695815.1 Acanthisitta chloris
CAGCTGGTCCCCAATAGCCTCATCGTTCCTATCACTCCAAGCCCTTCTCTTTGAATTTCTGTAGGTAACTTACCTGGGTTAATACCACATTCTGTTCTCTTACCCCAAATAGACTATATAGATGTGAAGCTATGAATTCAGCTGTCCTTTTTTGTTACTTTTCTATGCATACCTAAGCCATTACAGAAGGGCAAAGGTAGTCTGTATGCACTGGGTAAGCAACAAGCACACACCCTGCTCAAACAATTATCTATACTTTGTTCATTTTCATAGCACATACCAGTCATCTAAAGAATTACAACTAGGCAGACGTAGGCAAGCCCTTGCTTACCTGAGTGATGCTTTCAAGTAGACTTTATCCCATGACATTTGTTCATGTGTTCCTGAAAAAAAAAAAAAGGACAATCAATAAAGAATTGCACACAGAGGAGCAGAGAGTATTACCCAAGAGGTGTGTCTGTAGTATGTATTCAAATGTCACCATTTAGTGGCATCCTCTCTATAAAGCATATATGTCTCTATACCAATCCAATCCTTGCTAAAGGCAGTATACTAAACAGGAAAACCTGAATGGCTCATGTTTTTTATCACTGCCATGATTATAATTGATTATAATTCTTTCTCCCTATCACTATCATTCCTGGAAAGAAAAAATGGTCTGAAACTGGCAACTTTGAAACTCCCTTTAGAGATGAGAAGCACTGCTGATGTGCATTTGAAGGTAGCTGTTGTTTAAGTTCAGTGTGGAGAAGGTGACCATTATGCATTTGAAGGTAGCTGTTCTTTAAGTTCAGTGTGGAGAAGGTGACCACTTTTTACTGTGAAATAAATCAAACTAAATTTACCTTACATTCCGTATAAATAATCTGCTCTATAAAAATAGCCTGCCTGCTTTTTTGCTTGTAGTTTTGAGCTGATTCTTAGACGCTCCCAACGAAAAGTAACAAGGGACCTTGAATTTATGTGTGTTATGTGGGGACTTGGTGAATGTCACCCATTCCCATTCAGTGTGTTCAAACTAGTAAAATGCTAAAGAGGCAGCAAGTTATACCTAGCAATATATATCAGACTGTATCAAATGAAGGTTAAAGAAATGATGAATAAAATATCTTTGAGCTTAATATCCTTATAGTGCCTCTTGAAGCAACCATTGCCAAATACATTTAAATCTGTGCATTATTAACCAGCTGCCTCTTGGGAGCTGTGGAGTGTTCACATTCTGCACATGCTGCCATTACACATCAACTGCCTTATATGGCACTTGGTCTTTACATCTTGTAACTTTAAAATATAACTGGCCCTATATGAAAAGCTATTTCTGTAATGCCAAGACATTTGTATTCCAATGCAAAGTGCCAGTTCAATACAAAAGGACATGTATACCATTATGCACCAGCTGCCTCATCTAGCTGTTTGCAGTTGCAAAATATAAAAAAAAAGCTCTTTATTAGATGTGCAAAAATTAGATTAGAATCTGGACCGTTTTATGCTTAAAAGAATCCTTCTTGTAAGTGCAGAATAAGCCGTGTCCTTGTAAGAATTTCTGTCCAGAGCACTGACTGGAAAGGTCGTTGCAAGCAGAGGTTTGTGCTTGCTTTGAAACATAAATGCTTTCTGTTCTGGTGTCTTTATTAGACTTTTTCTGTATGGCTTGGGAAACAGAATGTGCAGAGAGAGAATTAGTACAGCAGGAGAAAAGGAAGGTAGAAGGGCAAGAAAAGACTTATGATACAGTACTTACCCATCCCACCTAAAATTCCATCCCCCTGCCACCCTCAACATACCACAAGCCCCAAACACCTCCTTCTTTACATTGGTGAAGGGAAGGCAATAAGGAAGAAGAATGAGTAGAATAGATGTATGGAAATTCAAAATAGGTATGAAAGGACTAAATGTCAATGAATTGTAAATTATGAAGGCATAATATTCTAACTGTTTGTACCATGCTAATGCCAAATTTTAGGTTTTAGTCTGCCATTTGGTGTCATACACTTTTAGCATCTGGTCATTCTTCACTTTATTACAGGAATTCATGATGTAATCCATAATACACAAATTCATAATTATTTTACAAGTGTATGTGAAGCCCAAACAGATGTTGTAGATTGGTTTGTAGAATGTAGAAATACACATGGGTTTGCAACAGTCCTGAGGTTCTGTAAGTCTAACAGAGTTGCTGATTTATAAATGGGCACTTATATTTTACTATCAGCTGCTGGTTTTTTTCCATTTGGATGGTGACTGATGACATGTAGGACTTGATCACAAGGAGACCATACTGATAGCAGCTCTCATTTAGAAAAGGAAAGATGTACTGCAAGATGATTTTTGACTCTTTTCATTACTAAGATTATTACAAGTTGTCTTAATGTACTAAGAGTAGGTTGTGTGTGGTACATATGCAGTGTAAAGACTTCCTGAATTGTCTGATTTCCTGCATGAAGCAATATAGTCCAGCATAAAGCTTAGAGTCTGGTCAAATCTCCTTCAAATGATGAAAAGAACAACTTCTAGTGTAAAATGTTAGCTTCAATAACTGAACAAGAGGCATTTATGCCTATCTCTGCAGTGGTGACAGTTCCCAGCAGTTACCTGAGGAAGATGGGGCAAGAATGGAAAGTGATGCAAAATAATCCAAAATTAAGACTACCACATTTTGTTTAGCCATATTTTTAACGTATTAAATATGATTGCTTAACTGTTATTACATACAAGGAGACAGATACCCAGCATCAGCTAGGATTTTATATTCTATTTGTATATGCACAAATTTAGTATTGTATGTATTTTTAGATATCTATTTATATACATGTCATTAGGTGACCAGGATGCAGAAGCAAACAGATAAACAGCACTTTTACAGAAATAACTGCTACAGGACATCCCTATCAGAGCCATTATGTAATGTATAAAAGCATGTATTGGCTTAATTTAAAAAAAAACACAATATACCCCAATAATTTTAGGGTAGCTATTTCCAAATTTGGAAACTATATTGTTCACATTGTACTGCTTTTTGAAGAAAACTACTTATTAATTCCAATAATATACACATCATGATTTATGGCTCCTGGAGATTAATAATATTAGTTATGCCATGTGATTATTACATTGCATCTTCATTTAAGACTTTCAAAAAGTTTTACTCAATGAGTCTGCTATTCACAGCTAAAGTGACCTCAGAAAACCTTTTAAACCACAAAACAGTGAGTTTTACTCAAAAGCTAAAGAGATTTTTAGCAAAAGAATTAAAACAACATAAGCAAAAACTGCTATGCCTTTCTCAAATAATTTCATCTTTCCATGATTCATTCTTTCAAATAATTTCTCAATTGCAATGCAAATATCAACCCTATCCTCAGCTGCCCTGTGATATCAGCCCATATTTTATGCAAGGTATAATTTCAAAGCAGCTTTTTCATGATTTCTCCTGTGGTGCTCTCTCATTTTGGAGAATTTCCTTCTTATACATTGACTCAACTAACTCATTATCCACTCTATCATCTTTTCTCTGATGCCAGTAGAAATTTTGGCAAAACAGTTATGCTGCTGAAATGTTTAGCCTAATGTCTTTGATGATCACTAATACTATCAGAGAGCCCCTTTAACCTCTCTCATTCAAACATACATTCTGTTCTACGTATATCTGTATCACAGCTGCAAGTTCTCTGGAGCTGCTTGTTTAGCATGAAAGGCACAGCACTGTGGCATTCTGATCATGAATGGTATTTCTTAAGGCTCTGACTCTGCAATACATACTTCTGTTCCTGCGTTGCAAGGCAGCATGCCTTTCCTACATGTGCTCTCCTTCTCTTCCACCATCTGCCACCTACCTCTCTCAAAATTTGCAATTCATTCCACCTTCTTCCTTCTTAATTGCTTATCCTATCTTTAATTTTATATTTGGTTCAGAAACATAAACTTGAGTAGAAGCAGGCAGATAGAGAACAATGGGGGGAGCTGTTAACTGTGAAAATCCTTTGGTCCTGTGGACTTCAGAAAAAATCAATCTAATAAGCTGAGATTTATCAGTTTTATGAAGCTTTATTAACGGAGGTTAATTAAAATATTAATAGTCCTCAAACTCCATGAGCAGTTTATATTGAAATACTGGATCGCCACCATCAGAAATTACATTATTCCTTCTGAGCTTTGATGCCAGCAGAAATCTTTGTAAGAACTGTTAGGTTTGTATTGCCTATCAGTTTATATTGAGATTATCAGACACTAATAATCAGTATATCTTTTCTCCTAGTTTTACTTCAAATCAGTCATGTGAAATTGATAACTAGAAAATGGTTTGTTCCAGCAGAAATCAAAACAAAAAATTAACATTTTTCATTTCTGTAATTAAGGAAGCACTGTCTAAAAGGCAAACCTTTCTAAAACTGAGACTGGCAGAGAAACTATTTGCAAATGGGCTTAAGAATGAAGCCATCTTGGAGAAACCTTTTAAAAACTAATCATCACATTTACATAATTATTTTTTATATATATCCCATAACACATTTAAAGTACCTTAGTCTACTGACTTAAACATCTCTCTCAATTCCACATTTACTGTATAGTTAAGATGAAAATTACCTGAAAAATATTTAGATACTTTATTTTAATTGAAATATCCCTTCACAAATGTATTATCAGCTCTAATCACCCTTCTACTATAGATGCCAAATTATCTCATCTCTGAATTCCCTGATTTCAGTCAATTAACAGGAACTAATTGAGGCCTTCTGTATCAAAGATAAATCTTTCCAGATCTTGCTAAACCTAAAGTATTCATAGTCTGTACTAAACTATATGCTGGAGTCATTATACAGGGTTTTGGGTCATTCTCTTTGAGTGGGCCAACATTCTCTTCAAAGCATAAGAATTACAGACTCAAAAAAAATGTTCAGTAAAAACATTTTCCCATGCTGGGGTACGTTTGTTCCTGAATAAAATAAGGAACATTACAGACAAAAGCAGAAGGGTACTAGAGTCTTTCAATATTTGATAGTGGATACCACAATCCACAAAGAACTGGAGACAGCATGAAATTACCTAAATTAGGTATTTTTTGTCAGGTCACTTATGAAAGCTTAGTTTCCAAAATTTAATATGAACATTATCAGAAAGTTTGGATGGAAGGTTTATACTCCAGGATTCTGATCCATTCCTCTGACCCATTTTAAAGGTCTGGTTAATTTCACTGACGTATCCAAGTAAGGCTTCAGTAACTGTCATTGAATACATCAGGAAAGATTATCATTACACAAGAGATTAATAACAAAACAGGTGGATGTAGAAAAGGGATGAGAAGGCCGGTAAAAGGCACTTTGCTGATGCAAGACGATTGATCCACATTTTTTGAATATTTCTTATACATAAAGGAATAAACACAAATTCCATTGAGGCTGTATAGTTCCATAATAATGTAGCAAAATCCCCAGCCATGCTACAGACTGCTTCAGATGCTATGGTTTTGATAACACAAAACAGATCTAAATCCAAGCTGGCTAAATAGCAACTCCAAATACACCATGTGGGAATTTTGGCTTGTGCAAATGCAGTGTTGTATGCCTTGGCTGCTTGCATTCAGAGCCATCTGTGAAGCAGGCAGAAAGCCTTATTGCAACTCAGCATGCCAGTGTCACAGAAGCTCCAGTGTCAGGCTAAAAGAACTTTAGACAGGCAGCTTGCATGGGGAGCCTAAGTGCCTGTCTATTCTGCATAAAAAACTCTTTTGTCTATGCTAGTCTAGATGAAGCAATGACTAGATTCCAGAAGTGCATTAAAATAGATGGTGTGCATTTGAATTGGAATGGGATTGTATGGACTGGAATGGTATGGGCTGGAAGGTATACAGATAGATTCCAATATACATCCAGTGTGTATATATACAGAGTACATATATATGTGGTGTGTTTGAGCACACACCCACAAAGCATGCATGTTTCAATGGTCAAGGAACATTTTTCTGTTTTAATGTCACTTGGCAACTAAGAAAATCTGTATTCTAATTATCATAGAGAATATTAGTATATAGGTCAGCAGTTACTAAAATCGTGCAGACTATGTGTGTTTCTTTAGTCTGTAAAAAAATTCTTGATGCAAATGAGCACATCTGATCTTGGGATATGGTTATCTAAAAATGTGACCATTAACATATGATATAAAACATATATATCCTATGTGATATGATATGAAAACTTTAGGTCTCTTTTAGGTGCTGTCAGAATTTTGCATTCCTGAAAAGTATACATTTGCACTAGAGTTGTAGAATGCAAGTACATTATATAAAAAGATCACTATTCATGTCGTTTTAGCTGTGTCTGTGATAAACCACAAAGTAGGCTAAATTTGTATTGGATTCTAATAAGAAAATATTCTTTGCTTTTATTCATGTACTATTTGGAGAACATGGTGTTTTGGTTTTGGCTGGCATAGAGTTAATTTTCTTCACAGTAGCCCAAATACCAGATTACGTTCTAGGTCAGTGTTTTCATAATAAATATCCCAGGTAAAACGTCACTAATCACTACAGAGCACAGGAACTGCAAAAGCCAACACCAATCTTTAGCACTTCGATCAAAAAATGGGCATGGTGCAGATTAGTTAAACCAGTACTGAGAACAGATGAATCAATATTGTGGCCTGCAACTGTTAACAGATATACATAGCTTCCAATACACTTTGGTCAAGATGTTATTCCCAAAATCCTTTCGACCTGAACATTGGGCATCAAAAAGGACTGTGGTTTAACCCCAGCTGGCAACAGCATCACAAAGCTGCTTGCTCATTCTGAATGAGGGTGAGAATCAAAAGAGTAGAAGTGAGAAAACTCATGGGTTAAGATAAAGACAGTTTAATAGGGAAAGTAAAGAAACATGTACACAAGTAATGCAAAACATGGAATTCATTTGCCATTTCCTATGGGGAGGCAGGTGTTCAGCCATCTCTAGGAAAGCAGGGTTCCATCACGTACAGTCGTTACTTGGGAAAGCAAACACCATCACTCCGAATGTCATCCCCTTCCTTCTTCTTCCCTAGTTTATATGCTGAGCATGATGCCATATGGTATGTAAAATCCTTCTGGTCAGTTGGGGTCACCTGTCCCAGTAGTGTCCTCTCCCTACTCCTTGTGCACCCCCAGCCTCCTCACTGGAGGAGTGATGTGAGTAGCATAAAAAGTCTTGACTAAGCACTGCTCAGCAGCAGTGAAAACGTCGCTGTGTTACCAATGCTGTTTCCAGCATGAATTGAAAACACAGCCCCATATCAGCTACTATGAAGAAAATTAACTCTATCCCAGTGAAAACCAGCACACAAGGTTTATAAATTTGTTTCAGTTATTCTATTCAATAAAATAGGGTTATTAAAGAAACTCCTGGTAAATTTAGCTAAGAAGCAATAAGCACGATAATGGCTTTTTACATAATCTCTCGTACTTAAAAGACTATAACTTTTTTCCTTGGCCATAGGTCTATTTTGTCTCATTTAATTGTACTTCTTAGATATAATTTTATAACTATTTCATTTTGTGGTTTTTAAAACAAATGCAGATGAAGTTTGTATCACATCAGACACAGTGAAACAACTTTTATGAGTTTATTTGAAATTTTACTTCAGGAACATAAATAGGAAAGGAGTGACTTAACAGTTATGATAACTACCTAATACTTTTTCTAGCTACTAGAAGTCCCACAGAATGAAAATCAGTTGTATGAACCAGTAAGCCTATTTGAATTGGTTAATTGTACAGGTAATAGATCTACTGCTAATTTTACTAACCTGTGGCATTGTGGGAAAGCTGCATTCAGGTAGCAGGAAGGTAGCAAGCAGTTTGGAGATGGAAACAGAATCATCTTTAAAAAGAACATTCATTTGTCAGAAGAACTGCTGAAGGCTTGAATTGGAGGCAAAACCACTGTGTGGCACAGCCTGAAAATGAAGCTGAATTGTAGGCTAAGATTCAGGGGAGGAACAGCAGCAGGCTGGCTGGAGGATGTAGGCTGGCTAACCAGCTAACATTTATTCTACACTTTAGATGTACAGTCTAGGTAAGGGAGAAATCAAGCTAAAACCAGCTGAGAGCACATTGGTTTGTTGAATAGAGGGACTGAAAGAGGTAGGGGACTTACAGAAAGCTGCTTGTGGAATCACAAAATATTAGAATGGAACAATAACATCATTATTTTTAAAAAAAGCCCTAGTACATTTACATTATTTCCGATATGATGCCCTGTTCACTTAAACTAACATGTCTGCAGGTGAGCTCTGGCTTTTTTAGTGTTTGCCTGATTGGTCCTGCTCTAGTAAAATCTCTCTTTCCACATTTATTTTTGGTCTTTGCTTTTTATGATTTCCACCTAAATAAACCCAATGTAATAACATTTGATATGGACAGAAAAAGGTCTTGATCTGGAAAATATGGCAAATTTTACTCATTAAGCAACAGTATATTTATGACAAATTCCCTACGCTCCAGGTATATGGTCCTTCTCAGTAAATGTGTCAGTAAATGTTGGGTCAATAGTACCAGTAAAGTAACATCTACTTTACTTCTTCTGACTTGATATGCTGTATTTATTTAGTGCATTATATGCTTAAGTAGTCTATCTATTAGCAGGTTCTGCAGATGACTTCACTGCTTGCTGTTCCAAATGGTAATGCACAGTTACAACTCTATTCTACCTATGCTCACATAAGGATATATAAACTGGATGAAATATGTGATGTTCAGGACCAGTCATTCAGAGGGGACAGACTAGCTGGAACCCTAGATCTAATGATTTCTGATTTTCTAGATTTGTGTCACACAGCTACCAACTCTGGTGACTCAAAAAGTCCTCAGCTATGAATGAAGCTTTGCCCCAGGTTACACATGTGCACAAGGGCATGCTGTTCATTTTTGTGGGTTCTTTCTTAGCTGTTAACACTATGTTCTCAAGTTGAAACCTTTCCTTTCTCAGATGTCCAATTAAAATTTTAAAGAGTTATTTCCAAGATCTTGGCAGTCTTGAGAAATGTCGAGTTTCTCCAGGGAGTTTGAAAGTTAGAGAAAGAGCTTCGCAGCCACACTTAAAAATGTACAGAGATCACATTGTCCTTGTATTTAGAGAGAAAAAAAGCTAAAAACACATACACACATTCTGAATGAAAAGCCACCTTCAGAATCCCACAATGTGTAAAATTTATGTTTGCAGTAATATTTGGATTGAAATGATGGTAGACAACATTTAAAATCCTTAAACTGGTTGTAGGCTAACTCTGTCATCTTAATTTATTATAATAATAATACTATAGAAGGAATATGATTATTGGAAAATAATAAACTGATTAATTACTTTCATGGTTATTTTAATATTGAAGTGAAATTTAATACTCAGTGAGCTTGAAAAACCTACCTACTATCTTGCATGTTTTCTGTCAACCTGACACCTCTCAGTGTCGCAACCTGATAAAACATTGTTTTATTAGTTGTGATATCACAGTCTTAGACTAAACCGTGCATGTAAGAAGCCCTTCAGACTGTAATAATCAGGTCAGCCTTGTTGGAGGCAGCTGCTGTGAGGGCAGCACCAACAGCAGCAGTTACAAGTGGAACCAAGGGTGGTGGTGAGGCTCTAATGGGCTTGCAAAGAAGCAGTGTGACAGGAATGGGCCAGTGCAGGTCATGCTATTTGCAATGTAACTTTGGGAGTGTGGTGACAAGCTGCTGGTCAGCTGGCATGGCTAGGCAGGGTGCCATGGAGGCTGCTGGTGCTGCTGTTTGTGGTTGTTGCTCTCAGATTTTATACTGGCTCTTTATATTTTATACTGGCTCTGCTGCCAGTTCTGCCGGGGCTTTGCTTAATGTGCAGGCTGCTGCAAGGAAGCCCTGACTGCTGGGCTGGGACACTGACTCCCAAGCTGAGGGCAGTTTGAAACTGCAGGCTCTGCTGCCAGTTCTGCCGGGGCTTTGCTTAATGTGCAGGCTGCTGCAAGGAAGCCCTGACTGCTGGGCTGGGACACTGACTCCCAAGCTGAGGGACAGTGGATAGGCATAGCCACTGTGACAGCAGTTAGCACAGAAAGGCACCCAGGGGCTTGCCAGTGCTGCTCAGGACTGAGCAGGGCCACACAGAAACTGCAGGCTCTGCTGCCAGTTCTGCCGGGGCTTTGCTTAATGTGCAGGCTGCTGCAAGGAAGCCCTGACTGCTGGGCTGGGACACTGACTCCCAAGCTGAGGGACAGTGGATAGGCATAGCCACTGTGACAGCAGTTAGCACAGAAAGGCACCCAGGGGCTTGCCAGTGCTGCTCAGGACTGAGCAGGGCCACACAGAAACAGTACAGTGATGGTCTCAGCATGCCACGAGACATGTATTTCAGTGCTGACACAGGGAAGGCTCTGGCCACTTCTTGGATTTCATGCTGCAAACGTGGCCTGGGGTCTCTTTCATGGGAAGTGTGCTCTGGTCAAGGCACTGACCTGCCAGACAAAGGAGCAGTGGGGAGAGAGACTGCACAGCTTCAGGGAGTTTGAAGAGGATATTGACAGGTTCTTTGCAGGAAAGCTGCAGAGGCAAGAGCCATGCAAAGCGTGAGCAGCAGCAGCTGGTGATCAGGGTCAAACAGGTGAAGGAGGAAAACTGTTCAGACAGAGCAGGTTGTGATTTCTGGCAACAGGAGAAAAGCTCCTGCTCCAACTGCAGATCTACAACATGAGCATACATATAGTACTCTGGGCATTGGTTTAAGGATGAACCAGACCCATTGGGGGCCCCATCAGAGCAAGCTGAGCCCAAACAGAGGTAAAAAGGCATGGATAGTTACACATGACTCCTTTCTAGGGGGATGAAGACAGCTATCTGTCAACCTGACCTGATTTTTCACAGGGTTTCCTGCTTACCAGCAGCTCAGATCCAAGATGATACAGAAGAAAGGTCAAGGCTTACCTGACCCTCAGACTAGTAACCTCTGCTCCTTTTTCATGTGAACACTCACAGTGCTGTCAAGGGTAACCAAAAGTGCACCAAGCAGAGCTCAAGGGATGGGGTGAAATGGAAGTAGTGGATGCCACAACCCTGGCAGTGTTCAAAGCCAGGTTGGATGAAGCCTTGAGCAACCTGGTCTAGTGGGAAGGTGCCCCTGCCCACGGCAGGGGGGATTGGGACTGGATGATCTGTAAGGTACATTACAAACCCCTAAAATTCTGTGATTCTATGATTCTATGAAAGGTAAGACAGTCAGGTGACATCTCTGCTCTTCCAGTAAGGGGGAAAGGCACCAAGAGAAGGTCACTCCTTCAGTAGTTCAAAACAGACCTGATGTTGCCTGCAGGACTTTGGCTTCTATCATCACACTGATTGCTCTGAGAGCACAAGCACTACCATGTAGGGATGGGATATCTGACAGTGAGACAGGAGTGTCTTTGCAAACAAGCTTGATAATATAGTGAGTGCTTTAAACTATGTATGTAGGATAGCATTGACATAACCTGAAGAGATGTAAGGGCACAAGGGGAAAAATAGATGTGTCTCAGCAGTAATATTACAAGGGATGTTCTTACACCTGTAGAGACATGGAGTTTGACTTGGGGCCCATGTCAAATACCTGTATAGAAATGGGTGCAGTATAGAGAAGAAGTAGGAGCAATAAGGCCTCTAAGCAAAGCTGCAGAGCTATAACATTAACGGGATTACAGAGGCATGGTGGGGTAGCTCTCTAGAGTGAAGTGTTGCAGTGTATGGATAAAGGTGGGAAGGCAAGGACGAGGTTGTGCTTTAAGTTGAGGAGTGGCTCAAATGTAAAAAAACTACCTTGATGCCAAAGTGAAAGCAGTAGAGATCTAGTGAGTGGGAGTTAAGGATCAGAAGATAGACTAGCATGGGTGATGTAGCGGGTGTCTGCTAGAGACCACCTGATCAAAAAGAGGATGGATGAAGCCTGCTCCACAGCTGGAGAAAACTTTACAGTTATATATATTCATGGAAGGCTTAAATCGCCCTAATATCTGCTTTAAAGGAAGTACAGCTGGTGCAAGTAATCCAGGAGAATTCCAGAATGTTTTGAAGACAACTTTTGATATAGGTGATCAGTCTACTGATTAGAGAAGGTGCTTGGTTGAACCTGTTGCGCACAAACAAGGAAGAAACACTGAACAAAATCAAATGCAGGCTTGGCTACCACAACTGTTGGACTGGAGTTTAAGGCTCTTAGAGATATAGGCAAGACAAAGAGCAGAATTACAGTGCTGGACTTCATCAGAGCAGATACTGGTCTATTCAGGAACCTATTTGGTACAATCGTGAGAATTTGTCCTGGAGAGAAAGAGGTTAGGAGACCTGTTTGATTTTCAAGGAGCGCATCATCAGAGCACAAGCGTTAATTTTGCGTAACTGTGCCATTCTAATTCTGAAAATCCAATCAGAAAAAATTGTTTTACCTGGAAATAGTAACCAGACTTATTTCTCTAATCTATCATACCTATTCAATCTTTTTCATGGCTTCATAAAAAGCACAAAACTTCTATGTCTTTATCACCGTACAAAGCATTTTGTGAGTGTTATTAGGGAAATTGATTCTTCCTTTCATTGTTACACTCCTCATGTAGTATAATGTCTGTCCAACTTTACATTTCTTGAGATCACACCAAACCATCTTTGAACATGTAAATTCAACAGTACAAATGGAAGTCTGCATGAAGTTAATATGCTAACTACTAAAATAGTATTTTTTATATAGAAGCCAAATAGGGCAAACAGCCACAGATAATGCAAAGCTTAGCAATTATTTGACTTTTACATTAAAAAAATATTTGATTTATATTTATGATCTGATTTTTATGCTAACAAGCTCTACTTTTTGCTTCTTTCAGGGTTTTGTTTCTTTGTTTGCTTGTTTAATGCTACAAGTGTGACATTTTTGGCTTCTTAGGTTTTAACAATTCAAGTTTTAGTGTGAGAAAGGTGTATTCTTACAATGGATGACAATTCCAGTTCTAATACTGAATCTAAAAATTTTTATTTCCAATTATTTTGGATACAATAGAATTTATTTCTGTAACCTCATTCCTACAGTTTAAATATATTGACAGGCTAAAGAAGATATTTGATCTCCTGAAATACAATAGAATTTATTTCTGCAACCTCATTCCTACAGTTTAAATATCTTGAGAGGCTAAAGAAGATATTTGATCTCCTGAAAGATTTTAGTATAAGATAGAACAAGATGCTTTTACATCTGACTATTTGAGAAATGGATCTACATAAAAGACTTTAATACATCTCTATAGCTGAGGAACTCTAGTCCCAAGTAGTCAACATCTTTTTAATTTTCCCTACTATAAAAAGACCATTAGTAAATGCAAAGATATTATAACCTAGTACTCCTATTATTGCTTCCACCATCACTTTTACAATCTGAGAAAGCAAACATAACAGTCCAGGCAGAACACTGTGCTAAATGGCTGATATTTCACTTACACAAAGCTAGGCAAGCTACCTTCTTATTACCCAGTTAGAAGTTTGAATATGTACTCATAATAAGGAGTGGGATATTGTCTGGTATATTTTGTCCTTGGAAAGTCTTTTACTCAGCAAGTGTCAATTGATATCTTCCACCCCATTCATCAGTAAATTGGAGAGAATTATGTGTTTGAAGAATAAGCCAGTTGTAAGGCTGAGGTTCTGCACAAGTTATTTAATAATACATTGAAGCTCTGTAAGTCTGCTAACGCAGCCAAAGACCTGACATACAGGAACTCTTATCCAGTGTGAAATCACGCCCAGTTCTTAAAATCTGATCCATGTATGCTGATGCATCTATCACAAGAAAAATTTGCCTTTTGGAATATACAGTAAATTGACTCTTTATTAAAACTGGAATTAAGCAAATCCATAGCACAGATAAGAAAGAAAAACATGCCTGTGAAAATCTGTAGTCCCCAAAATTGTGCCAGGTTTTCTAAGGTTCACAAGCAGATAAGAATACTTGAGCTAGCACATAAATGAAAAAGAACAGATTAAAAAAAAACAACCAACACAACAAAAAGTCCTAGCACATGAATGAAAAAGAACAGATTAAAAAAAACAACCAACACAACAAAAAGTACTTCCTGAAACTGTGTCATATCTATGGTTATTATTTTAAAACATTAATGGGGATTCTAAGTTTACTGTAATTTTTCATGATAAATACATCTCCTGGCATTCTTCCCACCACTCTGTGATGCATTAATGCTGGTTGGACACCTCCTAGCACATGAATGAAAAAGAACAGATTAAAAAAAACAACCAACACAACAAAAAGTACTTCCTGAAACTGTGTCATATCTATGGTTATTATTTTAAAACATTAATGGGGATTCTAAGTTTACTGTAATTTTTCATGATAAATACATCTCCTGGCATTCTTCCCACCACTCTGTGATGCATTAATGCTGGTTGGACACCTGGTGCCCACCAAAATCAATCTGTCAGTCCTTTCTTCAGCTGGACAGGGAGACAAAATATAATGAAAGGTTCATGGGTCAAGATAAGAACAGGGAGCAATCACCCAGCAAGTACAGACATGGGCAAAAGAGACTCAATTTGAGGAAATTTATTTTAATTTATTGCCAGCCAAATCAGAGTAGGGTAGTGAGAAATAAAAACTAATTCTTAAAACAACCTGCAGATGCCGGGGGATGGGGAATGGGGGTTGTGGTCCATTCATCACATGCTGTCTCTGCTAGTACTACCTCTTGCAGAGGAGGACTTCTCAGTCTTCATCCTCTCCAGAGTGGGGTTGCTCCCATGGGAGATAGTCCTCCACAACCTTTTCCAATGTTAAGTTTTTCCCACAGGATGCAGTTCTTCATGAACTGCTCCAGCATGGGTCCCTTCCACAGGGTGTAGTACATCAGGAACAGGCTGCTCCAGAGTGAGTCAGAAGTCCCAACAGCAAACCTGATTCAGCATGGGCTTCTCTCACCATGGGGCCACAGGTCCTGCCAGAAGTCAGCGTGGGCTTCCTACAAGGTCACAGCCTCCTTTGAGCATCCACCTGCTCTACTGTGGACCCCCATGGGCTGCAGGAGGACAGCCTGCCTCACCATGGTCTTTACCAAGTGCTGCAGGGGAATCTCTTCTCTAGTGCCTGGATCACCTCCTGCCCCTCCTTCTTCAATGGCTTTGGTGTCCACGGAGTTGCTTCTCTCACATATTCTCACTCCTCTCTCTGGATGCCGTCATGCAGATTTTTTCCACCTTCTTATATCTGTTATCCTAGAGGTACTACCACTGTTGCTGATGGCTCAGTGTTGGCCAGTGATGGGTCCTTCTTGGAGCTGGCATTGTCTTTATCAGACACAGACAAAGGTGGTAGAAGTCACAGAGTGTACGTAGATATAGAAATATTCATGTATCTTTTCAACTATATATCTGACTTAACAATTTGCCTCTGATCACTACTTTCTCTCTTATCATACAGAAAGTCTGGATAAGGAAGAAGTCAGACAAGGCTTCATGAAAGATGTAATACCTTATATTAAACTAGCAAATACAGCTGGAAAAATCAGACAAGTTTTCAGGAACTCGGATTTTTCCTTAGGTCTAAAATAGGTTCAGTTTTTGAGCCTAGGTACCAACTACGAATCATAGGCTAGCAGAGATTTAGAGGAATGTGTATTCTTTAGGTCATCGTCTCTGAAACAAAAAGAAACTTGATATACCTTATGACTCTTAGAAAAAAAGACTGGAGGAGAATGGAAGAGATACAGAGAGAAGGAGATGGAGAGATGATAAGCAGTTATGCCTTAGAGGAAAGAGAGTTCATTAACTGTGGAACACACAGACATTAATGAGTTTGGGATTCAACGAGGACTATGACTGCGTGTTATAAAACTATTATCTATACTGAAGTTGTGGGGTTTAGTATCCAGTAGAGCTATGAATTTTAATTGCAAAGTTTATTTTTGTAAGGAGTTTTGGTTTGATAACCAGAGCCAAGAGATGAGAGATTGAACTGTCTTCTGAGAAATTTCCTGCTCTGGAAGTTGAGTGTGTTTTATTCTTCACTGATTATCTGTCCAGATGCATTCCTGTAGAGAGTGATGTCTTAGTTTTACCTATATAGTTACTCTGAGATTATTTGGTTCACAAAATGAAGCTTGTTGAATTCATAGAAGTACAAGTACAGAAATGTGACAGGTCTGTTGTAAATGGTAGAGTGTCATCTTGTCACAGTGCTAAGCTTGTGCATCTTGTGCAGGAGTGTCCTGTGTTGTTTCATTATACTTAGGACTGGAAGGATTGAGTTCTGATAGTGAATAGGTCCTGGACACTGCTTGGAAGCAGTGATGCAAGTTACGTAGAGAAGGGTTTATGTGGCCCAATGATTATTTTTATCAGACACCTTATAATTAAATATATTATGCAACTTTCTATACAGTTAAATAATTTCATTATACTTCGAATGACAGCAACCAATCCAACTAACAATGTATGAAAAATAGAGAAGGGTTCATTTTGGAGAAGTAAAAGATTTCCGTTAGAGTCAATGATGTAGTTTTCAGTCTTCTGAGAAGTTATCAAAATCAGGTGAATGACAAAACCATTCTTGGAATGAAAAGCCTGGTTTATTTGTAATCGCAGGCACATAAATATTTAATCTAAGTGGCTGAATAAAACCATTTAACAGTGATTCAGCCATTGATTATCATTAGCAATAGATTATTCAATTCATCAACTGTAACAAAATCCAGTATATAACTTGCTTTTTTTCTGAAACAGTCTGTTTAAAAGAAGTAGTAGTTGATTGAAAAAAACCTATCCCAACCCAAACATCAAACAACAATAGAAAATCCCATTCAAACCATACAACCCCCCAGGACTGTGTTTTGTTTAACTGGACCTTTTCTGATAAAATATAGATAAAAGAGTCATCTATCAGAAAAACAAAATAATGTTCACTAGAAAAGACACTGTTGCATGCAAAGTATAAAAAATTAAAGAAACATAAGTATTTCTTTATAAGCCTTTAAAAAAGGCTATTCACATTTCCCATTTCTAGACCAAATTAAAAAGATTTTTAACAGTTCAATAATACTATCTCTTATAAATATTGCTGACATTTTACATTAGAGATTTTGTCACAATTTGCTGAAAACTAAATTTACACCTCAGAGATGAATTTTTACCTATCTCAAATAGACTTACTATAGAAACTAAATATTTAAATGCTATATGAGAAGAAAGTAAAGGAAATACATAGGTGAGTGCATTTATGTGCAAAAAGGTTCTCAAACCTTTTCTGACCACAGCTATAAAATTCTGCTTTGCAACAGGGATCTGGCATTTGGGGCATTTCTCAAACATAGCCTGTTTGAGGAACATGTTTCTTATCATCCCTGTGAAAATCCATGTGAATTCAATCAGCATATAAACCCTTCATGCACAGAAGATACTTTTCAAAGCTTAACAAAGAAAACTGCTGAGGCACATGGGACTTCTTTTACACAGTGACTGAGTCCACATCAGCCCAAATCTGGAAGGATGGCCGTGAAGTTTCCTGTAACAGTTGTTCTTGGTCTGTGGAGATGGAAGTAAAACACAAAAATAGTCTAAATAATTTCTTTGCTTAAAATCAGAAAGCAGTGCAAGACTGTGGAAAGGTAAGCCTTAATTAGGACACAGAAGGAATGATACAGATATCTGAACAGAAGGATCTAATGCTATTGTATATGCTGTGCAGTGGTGCTATGCAGATTCTCTTGATGTTCAGCTATCATTTCAGCATGTCTCCTGTAGGTCCTGTATTGTATCTGCCAGTGTCATGCAGATGTGTCAGATACTGTAGAATTTCTAAAAGGATATGTTTAGACACCTGAAACTGTTCCAGAATCTGATAAAAACAGAAACCAGAAGAATGGAGCAAGAATTCCAGAAATGGAAGGAAAGGCACATGAATTTAAAAAATTTTTTTTAAACTGGAGCTGGCTGTTTCAGGGTGCACTAAGAGTAGTCGTGGAGTAGAAATGCAGTGACAAACACTGGGAAATTAGAAGGCTGAATTTGGAGACTGGGCAAAGGACAGAAGGCTACTTGTACAGAATCTAAAAATCCCGTAAGATTGATCCAGATCAGGCCAATGGCCCAACTTAGCCCAGTCTTTCTTCTGCAGTGCTCAAAAGCAGATGCCTTCAGAGAAGCATAAAAACAGGATAAAAAGCAACAAATACTTCCTGGAATAATTTTCCCAGCTTTTATACTTTGCAGTGCAGTAAATTCCTGAACTGAAAATAGTGTATTTAAATTTAACAGCCTTCTGGATTCCATGAACTTGTCCAGTTATCTTTGAATTTATGTAAGGTATTAGCACTCACAAAATTGTAAAATCTGAAAGTTCCACAGTTGAATTACACTAAATATGAAAAATCAACTCCAATTGTTTGTCTTGCATCTTGCATCTACTAATTTTAGCTACTTTTCTCTAGTTTCTGGACTGGAAGAGGCAGTGAGGAGCCCCACACCTATCCATTGTCTCCATGACATTTATACATCTCTGTCCCATCTACTCTCAGTTGTTTTGTTTAGAGCCTGGAGACCTGTCCAGTATTTCCTGTACTTCCTTGTACAGAAGCCATTCCATGTCTTTGAATATCTTCATTCCTCTTTAAAGCTTTTATTATTTAGTGTTTGATGTCCTGTCTCCTCCCCAAGCACAGCAACTTCTGTGTCAAAGGAATAAAATGGTTTGTATTCAGGAATCACATGTCCTGTATGTATTCCCCATCAAAGTATTCTGATAAAATGGACTTCTGTCTTCACCTGGAATAAACACAAATTTAACTTCTTGAATATAATGACTTTGTTAAACTGGATGGGAATCAGCACTGAGGCAAAATTACTTAGGCTAAGTAGAAAATAGCCTTCACATGATTAAGGCCCAGTCTAGTGACAATTCTTTCTGAATTTTCAACAGGCAGCTCTGAGCTGTTTTGATTGCAGAGAGTTAAATGTTATTTTCTGTGTAAAGTGAGAGTCCCATATTCCTTGTGCTCCAAAACAGCAGGCATGCCAGAACTACACTGTTAGCACAAAAAAGCATTGTCCATAAAATGACTTTCAAAATTACTTGAAACAAAAACACATCAGCAGGATGTGTTAAGCAATTGTAGATATGGTAGTCATTGCTACCTCTGCACTCAATAATTTCTAGTCTTGTATTCCAAAGAATGTAACAACTTATCATGTTTTTAAAATTTTGATATTCTACTCAATCCTGGAGGCATTTCAGAACCTTTTCCCTGCCTATGTATCATAAAAATAAACAGGAGAATCTGAAAATATCACTTGAGAAAATTCCAGAACTTAGTCAATTGTTGCCATGGAGTCATATGGTACTTAAGGACCTACAGAACACAATTTGAAATTATCTACATATTTCCATGCCAGAGCCCATAAAAAGTAATCTTCCTCAACATCTACTGTCCTACTCTTTTTTGATTCCTAAATTATGGAGGATCACCAAGATTCTATATGCTATTTTAATGCAATCAATTAACAATTTTGCTGTATATTATCATCCATTTGCTATACACTGATTTATGCATGAATCAATATTTCTAAGCTAAATGACATTCTAAAAAGCAGACATCATAGGTAAATGAAATCAACAGCAAAGAATGCTAAAGCATGTTCTTAATGGAGAGGCTGTCAAGTTGTTTCTAATTAAAATAAATAAAAGCAGCAAAATATTTCCATATAACCCAAATCAAATGTGTGCAATAGAATACAGATCCACAGTGGTAATTATCTCATTATTTCAGGGCCCAACAGCAAAACATTATGAGATGAAATCAAGTATGTAAAAATTTTTACTAGATGTTCTTTTAAGAATGCTACTGTTTAAGGTCAAACTGCTTCCAAGGTGATTTCTTAAGATTAGGTGACATTCACAGATCATCATGGGCAATAGTTATGAAACAGTCAAGACACAAATCTAGTCTCTTAAACCTAAAAGACTAAGATTTTCTTCATCTCTTTGCTCTGAAATAGATGAGAACTTTCTGGCAAAATAAACCAAAGTGCCCGTAAATGATATTAAAATAAATTGCATTAACCACCCATAGTATAATAAATATTATACAAAAGTTCTTTCTTAGCCAGAAGAAATAGTCTTTCAAGACTTTATCTATACAGTAAAGCTCTGCTGAGTCATAAACCAGATGATGAGATTTTCAATATGTAAAAACACATTGCCAGGTAAATAATTCTTGCTGATTAAATGGTTTCTTATAAATTAAATTCAGATTCCAAGAGCTCAGTTTCATTTCTTTCCATTAAACATAAGTTGCGTTGGGGTTTATTGGCTATTGTTAAATAGTTGCTGAAGCTTAATCTAAAATGATACAATCATGTCATCACAGGATAAAATAATGATATTCACTCTAAGTAAGTGCAGCACTATAAAGAATAGAAAATAGCAACTGAGTGTCAAATTGTTGATATCCAAGAAAACAGCATACCATCTGAACTAGTGTGGTGTTTTCTGGTTGTTAACAAGGCATCTACATAGGCCAGCAAAAAAACCATTATTTAAGTATTAAGGGAAAATATTATGGTGTGAATAAAAAGAATCAATTATGTTTGATATCTATAGTTTATATAAATAGCAGTGGCTAATAATGTGTGGCCCAGGGAAAACATTTTTCTGGACAGCTTTGTGAGTATTTTTATAAGAGTATAAATGCAGTATTACAAATATTTAAATTGAAAAAAGTTATTATTACATAGAAGAAAACTAGATTTAAAAAAGTTCACAAAAAAAAATAATTCCAGAGTGAATATTTACAGGTAAAAATTATACCCATCACTACAGCACATACAAAAATGAAATTACAGGGAATCCAAATAATTTTTATGGTAATAGAGTTACAGGCCAACATTCAGATGTTTTTCAAATGTGCAAAGCTGTTTACATTGCATAAATGTTAAAAAGGCTTTCATCCCGGCTAGTTCAGTTGAAACTGTAAAAAAACACCATGAAAAGTATTTTTCAGTGAAATACCAAAACTCACCACATCTGCTAAGCCATTGACATTTAACTTTTCTCCCTTATCCTCACCTCTTCCCACATCAGTCAGTTTGGAGCCTCGTTTTTAACTCTAGTAGTAGCATTTATGGAAGACAGGAGTCTTATGTTGCTAAGGTTTGTAGGTCAAAACCAACAGCACAGGCTGCAGAACAGTAGTTTGATACACTTCCAGGCACACTTGCAACTTACCAATTGACCTTGATCCGGAACCATGATGCACAACGTTTTTCCAAGATACAGCCTATACTTCTAATTAGTTCTTTGCTTGAATCAGGCTCATTGCTTATATGTTGCTTCCATGTGTAGCATACATTCCTGTGCTTCTGAGGGGCTAGCATTGCTTTATACAATATTTCCAGGCACCAGGCACACAGAAGAAGGAACTGGCAAAGGGTGAGCAGAGATGAGATATGAAAAATGGTTAACAAGTCCAGACAGTGCTTCTGCACTCAGCAAAAAAAGGACAGTCAAGGAAATTTTTAATGCCATGAGCCTGTTGACTGGTCCAAGCTACTCATCTGAAGACAACTCTGTGCCCTGCCTCCTGCCAGCCTGCCTTATAACCATGACTATGTAAGCCATTGCACTCCTGGACATTAAATTTAGCCTGGTGTCAGTGAATTACTGGATTTCATGTCCTTTTGACCTAGGCAATTGTACTGCTGAAATGACTTGGTTAATTGTACTACTGGCTTGTATTTGTTAGTGTCTTGTTATTTAAAGACTTCTTTTTCCCTAAAGCTGTTAGTCTGGTGTCTGTTACCATATCCAAAACCTATAACTTGGTAGGGCCATGTTAAGCTCCTACTTCCCCTCAGGATCTCCTAGGGAAAACACAGGAATTCTAAGCACTTGAATTTGATTTCTAAAGATTAATTATGAAATTAATGGTGACACTGTTGCAGCAAGCTATGCTTCCAGCTTACATTCTGAAGTCCACAGAAAAGTCATCAGCATATATAACTTATTAAGACAGAATAAATAATATGATGTATAAAACTTCATTTGAATATAGCTACAGGTGAAGTCATCCATCCAGAAACAGGACACATAGACCAGATATACAGTAAAAGTAATATAAATGTGACTTTGAAAAGGTAAGGGTGAAAGTGTCCATAAATAAATGAACAGGGGTTCTTAGTGACACATTCTGGTCAAGACAGCTCATATTGCTCATATTGCAAATAAAGCATTCCTGGAACAATCTTAAAACAGAAGTTCATGCAGTTTACACACTTGATATATAAATATGGAAGCACTGTCACCCGTTTAAATATTCAGACTTCAAAAGGATGCTATAATATTCCAAAGGACTTAGAAAAGAGACAGAATTACTTGAAATGTAGAAAACAAACAAATTTGTTACAGCAGTTTTTTGAAACGAGAATACAGAGTAGCCAATTCAAAACATAAAGGAAGACATTTTCCCCCTAAGGATTCAAGTTCAGATCAAAGCTTTTAAATGGTTCTCAAACAAGCATCTAAATACTAAATAATAGAGGTGCTAATTTAATAACCCCAGCACCTTAATCTAGACATTACTTGGAAGACATGAAAGAAACAAATTCCTGAATTTTTCCATGAGATATAATATTCCAAAATAGTTTGTCATCAGCCCATGTGTCTGGTTGGAGTTTTTTTAAACACCTTTGTTAATGTGTTGTATAATATAGTCATGGTATAGAAAATAAACATTTTGTAAACTTTTTTTATAACTTCATATTAAAAGAAACAGCAAAATCCACTTCAAATAAAAGTTTTGATTTTTTCCAGTGGAAAACTCCTACAATTTTGAGCAAACATAGCTTTTATTCATTTAAATTAAATTTGTATGTTTTTGAACATTTGTCATTTCAAGTCATTTATTTAGATGGTCAGATATTCCAGCTATATTAGTACCCTACAGTGAATGGAGAAACACAACTGTCTTTATTTATTGGTCAGATGATACTGCTACTTAAAAGTGTGTTTAGTGCTACACAATATAGACCAGAAGGCAATGATGAGGGCCTTCGAAGCAAAGAGATTGGGAAGATAATTCACATTTGGTCATGTTCAAAGAAAACTGTGCTCCTAATTATGCCACTTAGCTCAGTTTGAATAAATGAACTTAAATTCAATTCACTGTGCTTGGACAACTGGAAATAGAGTCTGATTCAAAAACACTAATTAAAAACAAAAGTGAGTGTAATTCAACACAGCAGGACTGAAGTCAACTTTGGGTACTTGCAGGGAATACTATCCAGTAGGAATTGTGCATTAAACTTTATAGATGCCTATTGTCTATCAACCTCCACACCAGATACTTTATTTAATTATTGTTCAACTGCATCACTTCACAATGACTGTTAAATTGACTTGGACATCTCACAAAAGCTAACTTTCCACCCCTGTCCCAGGAAATAACTTTGGCTTATAGGCTTTTTAGCAATATTACTGAAGATCTTTATCACTATTATTCAAGTAACAAAGACAGTCTTTCTTTTTCATCTTGGTACATTTTCCTAATAACATTTCTGAAAAAGAGTGTGCCAAACTTTTTCTATGCTCTCTGCAATTCTCTGTAATCAGTTGAAGAATGAAAGTACTTAATCTTTTACCTTTGGATAAACACACAGTTTTTCTTTTAGAACTGTTGGAACTATAGTGAAGAAAAACCATCAAATTCAACTTCTAAGATATTAAAAATTAGTAATAAACAGGTGTTAAAGATATATAAATAACAGCTGCAGCTCAGATTTTATTGAGTCATGGACTGATAACCCACTACTACAAAAATGAAGTGCAGTACCCTGGGAAGGTAAATCTGAACGACCCAAAGAAGATGAGGTCTAGCTCAGACTCTGATTTCTTTTGCTACCATACTGCAGTCACAAATACAGCCTGTGGGTGCCTCCTAAATAGAAAGCTCTTTACATCATGATGAGCATTCTGCTACAACATACATAGGAGTTCTTCAACACATTTTCAATTTTAATTTGGAATGGAGATCAAACATTTACTGCAAGCTGTTTGCATGTAGAAGTGGTCTGCGGATTTTTGCTGCTATTTAGTGCATTACAGGCTTGAATCTATGACCTGCAAAAACTGGAAATAAAATATATGGAAAAAAAAACCCTGTAAAATCTGGTCTGATAAAAGGCTATCAAAATAGTCATGTCCTAAATTGCTAAAGACTAAGTACTTCTGTCATCTCCTGACAGCACTCCTGGAGCTCTTGTAAAAACATAATTGTACCAGATGTAAAGCAGATGAAATATGTATTTTCATGAATTTAACAAAATAGAGAATAAAAATGTAATAGCTTTTACTCATTTTGTTTCCTAATGTTGATCAAAGGCAGTAACTGCTTGCCAAAAGAGAGAACAAGACAGATGATTTTGTTCTTCCTATGTACCTCATTAAGGAATATTTTTACATCTCTTCTTATTTTCAGGGGATGAAATAGCATTATATCAGTTCATACTATGTCTTTACTATAAAAAAGACTAGACAGTCAAGGTCCATTATTGTAGTTTATTTCATAGTTAAGTGTCTGGGAGCTTTTTAGGTTTTTGTTTTTCCAGTTCACTGCTAGCAATGTTAAATGGTATGTGGCCTATATTCTGCTTTGGGATGCCATTACTGTTTCTTCTTAGTTTTGACTTGGTTTTTTGCAACCCATAAAATACAGATGGTTCATGCTGAAACTTATTTTGATGCTAAAAGTGAAGAGAAAAGCAGATACTCAGTGAAAGGAGTGCTGCAGAGGTAAATCCCATAGTCACATGCAAAAAGATTATCAGATGAGTATGGTAAGATCCAGTTTGATCTCACAATTGCCTCCTCTCTTCTCAGTGCTGTCTGCTGCAGACTGAATCTAAGGTCTAGTTACCTATGTACATTCATAATACACATGGATCTGTACATCTAGATCTTATGATCTCTATTTTTCAATAGTCTGTTCAAAACAAATAAAATGCAAGGGAAATTAATAAGAGAAACACAGCAGCCTACAAGGCCGAGAAGATCATGAATAAATAGAATAACATAGACACAAAAAAAATCCATAACCAAGAAATACTGTAAAAAATGAGAATGACTGAGGGCAGTTTGATACTAAGTTCTTTTGACCATTTTTTTACTAAACTTCTTGTTTACGTATCAAGCATTGCTATCAGTAAAACATGGTTGGAGTAATAAAACCTGGTGTGAATATCCTCTCATTATCCTGTTTTGAGTAGCAAAAAGAATTACTACAATTAGCAAGCCCTATATATGCTTGTACCTCCTTGAACTCAGACAGCAAGACTTGTAATGCAGAAAGCCAGAGACAGATCCTATGGTCTTTAAGCCAACAGCAGTCAAAAAAAGTTTTAGTAATAACATTTATCAACTGTATTTCACAGGTTATTTGACAGAACAAGATAATAATATTAAAGTGTTCTTTGTCAAAACAGTGTCAAATTTCACCCCAGGTACAATGGAACATATGTACCATAAGCACAAATAACTTAGGAAAACAAGGGAGTGTAGGACTTCCTCAGAACTAATCCTGGTGCTAGCACATGGAATCTGTGCTTAAAAAAAAAGTAGCTTTAAGAGGGAAAGTTTGTGGATCAAGTACTGTGAGATACCAAGTAATACAGGGGGGAAAAAAATAAACTCAACAAATAAAAGACAAATGAAATGACAGATAGGATGCTACAAAAAGGTCAATATTGAATCAAGACTGCTAATTCAAATTTTAGTTGCAGCTTGAAGAATTAAGTCATGATTTGTCCCAAGTTAGAGTGTGTATGAAAGGAGGTATGGCAAAAAAGTAAAATGAACAGTAACAAGTAGCAGATATCACATTTAAAGGAATTCTTGAGGAATTCAAAGAAAGGCTAGTGGAGGAAATAGGAGTGGTCTGTAACTTCTAACTGTGGTGTACATATCTAGTCTATAGAGCAATCTAAGTACGATGGGACTGAAGAGTGTAAAATGTGGAAATTCTTTTAGAGGATCACCTGAGAAACCACAAACAAGTAAGATTGATGTACATGGGAGGAAAGTTAGCTGAAATGACAGCATATATTTTTTTCCCTGAACTAATATTCTAAATTATTCTACTCCTGTACTCGGCACTGGTGAGGCCACACCTTCAGTACTGTGTCCAGTTTGGGGCCTCTCACTTCAAGGGCATTGAGGCACTGGAGCTAGCCCAGAGTAGGGCAACAAATCTGGTGAAGGGTCTAGAGGCTAAGTTGTATGAAGAGCAGCTAAGGGAACTGGGGCTGTTTAGCCTGGAGAAAATGAGGCTTAGAGGAGAGCTTATTGCTCTTTACAACTACCCAAAAGGAGGTTGTAGCAAGGTGGGGGTTGGCCCCTTCTCCCAGGCAGCTAGTGACTGGATGAGAGAACATAGCTTAAGCTGCACTAGGAGAAATTCAGGTTAGACATCAGGAGGAATTTCTTCATTCAAAGGGTTGTTAAACATTGGAATGGACTGCCCGGGGTGGTGGTGGAGTCAGCATCCCTGGAGGTGTTCTAGAAACAACTGGACGTGGCACTTAGCGCCATGGTCTTGTTGACGAGGTGGTGTTCAGTCAAGGGTTGGACTTGATGATCTTAGAGATCTTCTCCAACCCAAATGATACTGTGATTCTGTAAAAATAATTTTCCCCCCATATTACCACTACTGTTTTTTCCTGTTTTCAGTTGTGATACACAAATGATGCATTTGAAGGAAAATTACATAATATACACAATGGTAAAAGCAGCTTAATCTACTTTAGAACATCTCTCAGTATGCAGTGCAAGACACAACAAAGTTTTATTTGTACCTTTAACTTTTGGACTTGTCATGTTCACACAATGTATCGCCTTCTAGTATTGTTGTTGCAGAGCTGGGCTTTTGGGCAGTGAGACCAACTGTACTAAGTCTGGAGTAAGCATGGAGGACAAGTCTGCCACACTGCCTGTTTAGAAGTCTTCATTAATGCAGGAGTAGTTGCTTGGCATCACTCTGCTGGCAGAACAATGTTCCCTATCCCATGCTACCTAAAAGCTCATGCACTTTGGATTGATTGTATCAATAAACTAAGAATCTAAAAGAGAAAACATGCATTACTAAAATAATAGAAAATGAAAAGTTGTTGTGGTTTGGTTGTTGAAGGATTAGTTGCATAAATGAAGTTTTTGCATCATAAATTTCTCATATTTCTGTAAAGCAATTCTCATAGAAAATCATAAAAACACGTCCTGAAAACAAATGCTCTTATAATTCTAAAATCAAGTAGTGTTCAAATGAAACAAAAGGAAAATAATTAAGCAATCAGTTCATACCCATCTTGCTATCAGCATTATAGTTTTGTACAAAAATTCATTGTAATTAGAGCTTATCAAAAGGCACTGCCAAATCAACAGAAAACTCTATTTTGGATTATGTCCTAGAGAGAAGTAATGAGGAAAAATTAATTCTTTCTTTTCTTTATCTCATTTGCACTGGAGTATATAGCAGAGGCCTACTTGATGGGTCTTTTTTTGCTCTGCAAGCCTAAAGGAAGAGATCACAAGACTCGGGAGATAATAAGACAGAAATATAGACTAGATACTTAGAAAATGCATAGACACGCATTCGCATTTGCAACAAACAGTCTTCTCATTTTTCCCTAAGACATCACTATAGAACACTGAAGAATACCTTGCTGGCATCTAGTTTAAAATATTTTACTCTGTGATGTCAGAATGACATGGTTACTCTTAAAGGTTACAGTTAGCTTTACTCAGACTGTTACTATTAAGGTTATAAACCAGGAAGACTGCATCTTCCTTTTTGTTTCTTCCAGTGTGCTTGACTTGATTCTTTCCTACTGCCAAAATCAGTTCTTTCTATCTTCATATAAAACTCTACTGAACTCCTCCATGCCAAATGATACCCAAACTCCTGCTTGCCTTCCTACATGATACCAAATGACTAATATTTCCAAGCACTGCCTCACGTTCTTCTTCTCCAACTCAGTCTAAGGCAGTAGTCCATACACATATGACCTATAAAAATGTAGCCACTCAGTAACACTATAATGAAAGAGAAAAGTCCAAAGCTGTGCCAAATGTCACGTCTTATATGCAACTTTTATTTGGCAGCCTGTCATTCATAGCTGCATCTCCTGATTTCATATATTAATAAGACGTTTGGGTAGAAATATACATCAAGTACTTCTTAGGACAGAAAACCCAACCCAACCCAACCCAAAAAAAAGATCATTGGGATGAAATCCAAGATTTTATAATTTTGGATTTTATATTTTTCTAATTTGACAAATTCTACTAAGTAGTTAGAATATAGCTTTTTAGTACAGAATTCTGTAATCAAAGTCTCCTATCTCTGTCCTGCAGCCAGGCAACCCTCAACTCGCTCTTGTTTCAAATAAACTAATTGTCAAACTTCACAGAATTACTGGAAGCAGAACGGGATTGAAACTCAGTATCTGAAAATACACAGCCAAGTCTACCAACCACAACGCTTTTTCAGCATTCGCATAATTGATTTGTGTGCGTAGCCATCCTGCTCTTGCCCTAGTAAATCCATTCTGCCAAACAAAACCTAAGAATCCTGATACCCCTCACTGCACTTTTATCTCAAACAGGCTTGCTTGCAATCTTTGGTAATTGTGCATTTAGCTACCATCTGAAAACTGGTTCACAGAAATTCAAGTCCCTGGTTTGTTTCCACACTTTATCTTTTCCTGGGCATTCCTCCAGACCTCTATGTTCAGCAGCCCCTTTAGTACATAAAGACCACCCATGCCTTCCTTTGCTTCTGCTGATGCTTCGTCCATAGTTCCTCTCTCTGTACAAAACAATATGAGCTCTAACTATGCAGTTCTTTGGTACAGAAAAACACAAGGACAGATATTCACGGTTCACATGTCTCCACGTCTCCATGATGTGACTGTGAAAAATCAGGTATTTCATTTCATTGCTACTCTTTGATGAACGTTGGCTTGGCTAACAGGCTCCAAACCCCAGATAGGAGCTCAGAGGTACTTGGTGGTACACCAAGACTTGCTAGTGCAGTGGATTCGAGCCTTACAGTTCCACATCTTGCCAGCAAACTAGAATTATGAAAACAAGCCAAAAAGGCTCCAATAACAGTTAAAAACTAAAAGGCAAGTAAAATAGTTTCCTACGCAAGACTTGCTAGTGCAGTGGATTAGAGCCTTACAGTTTCACATCTTGCCAGCAAACTAGAATTATGAAAACAAGCCAAAAAGGCTCCAATAACAGTTAAAAACTAAAAGGCAAGTAAAATAGTTTCCTACCTCTGCCCCCCTACACATTTGCTATTTTTGAAATATATCATGACTTTTGATCTAGTTAATATTGTGTGAAAGAATATGTAATTCTGATCTTTGGATGTTTCAGATAAGCAAAACTGTTCCTAGAAAACTCTGCTTTGAGCAGAGGGTTGGCCTAGATAATCTACACAGGTACCTTCCAACCTCAGTTATTGTGTGAAATCAAGCAGAAAGTAATTTCTCAGTGAGTGATCAGGGTCCCTAGAAACTAAAGGTCTTATTTGTTCCTCCTCCACATGATTTTTCTTATCCAACGCAAGCATGTAATAATATAAATACACATACATAAAATATGATCCAAACCCATAAAAAGCAAGCTATGTAGCACAGAAGTGCATCATATAATTTAGTATAGTAGAATGTGAACAGGTATTCTGGTGATGTGTGTGTTGTAGAAATCTACCTAAAGCAGAATTTAATCCCTTTCACTTAATTCAATCTGCATGTAAAATAAAGATGAAGGTGAGGAAATGACTCTCTACAGAGGTTTCTATATGCATTTATTTTAAAAAAAAGTCATCAGTTTGCTTGGCACCTTTATAAAAATTGGATTGTGACAATACATAGGCTAAGGATCCCAAATGCAAACATCTATTTTGAAATCTTGACAGAAGAAGTGCTTTTACAGATGAGGATTTGATAAGAAATGTTGAACTCTTCAAAGCAATGCTTCCAGGAGAAAAATGAGCAATTTCTTTTTATTTGCATTGTAGAATGTGCATTGCAACTCTCACATACTGGATTGCAGATCCAGTACTAAAAATGAATCAAAACAAAGCTGCTCTATTCAAGACTGTTATTTGGAATTTCAAGAAATGCTTTTTAATTCTTTTTTCCTGAGAAAAGTTCAGATTCACTTCTGAAAGAAAAGCACTGCCTGCAGGATGCATTAATATTTTCCATATGTTTGCTCACTGTTACATATCTAAGGTAGATATAGGGAAAACAAGGATAGACAGATTTAATACGTGTATCAAGATAGGATTATTAAGTAATTTCATTAATTTAACTAGAAATACAGTGATACATTTTAAGGATTCCTGGGGCACACAAATAAAGCAAACAGTAAAGAGGACACAATTCAAAACAACAACTAAGCAGTATATATGGAGCATTTATGGCTTACTCAGACTAACACAAAATTGAAATTCTATATAAACACCAAAACTGAAAGAAACTTTAAACCTTTGTTTCGCTTTTCTGTAGCATGAAAAATAAAGTCCTTGGTATGGACTGCTTAAAATCAGAATTTAAAGGCCAGTGTATGTGGCTTCGATGCAAAACAGATGTAGGTATTTATGTTACTGGGTTTTGCTCAATTATTTATTAATTGAGCAAATTTATTAATTATCAATTAAATATGTTCCTTTAAATATTTACCGGTACAGTCATGTTCAGAGGATATTTTCAGGAAAGAGCTTTTAAAAGAAAATATGCAAGTTTTAATTTTTATGTCAGTGATCATCCAATGGTATTTTAAAAGAAAACACTTGACTGCTTTTTATTCATAGGGGCTGAATTCAGGAGTAGCACGGGGAGCCAAAGAGGAAAATATAATTACACTTCTCCGAGCTGAGCATACAAAATATCCTTCATTTGATTGAAGTGGCAAAACAAAATGCTATTCAGATAATTGTGCAGATGTTCAAAATACATATTTTCATTTTATCGAGATATAAAAAACAAACCAAAACCAAACCAAACCAATCCAAGGAGATATTGTAATATCTCTTGGTTTCAGGCTGTTACAAAGCATTTTTTTCTTCTTCACGTTAGTGTTTTAATGAAACTAAGCTCTCTGAAACTCTGGTATTTATTTTGATGGGGCTATTAGTGTCTCCGTCACATCATACATAAGCTGATGGTAGGGTTTTTTTAGCTAGGTCTCATTGCTTTGCATGTATTTGGCTCAGAGCATTTCCATCTTATCCATTTGACCTTTATTAAAACTGTGATGGGGTAAGACTTACCAACCTGTCAGAGCTCTTTAGGAAAGATTTGCCTTTTGCCATGTTTATCCCATGTCTCTGGGTATTTCTAGTCCATTGCATTGAAATAGGTTTATGAATGCTATCCCTAGTTAGTTATAGCATCTCTATAGCAGACTCATTGTGGGTGGTCAGACATGCCCAATTCTCTTGGTACACATCAATTGATTAATTTTTGCTCCTGTAGATCCCTTCTGTGGCAATAATATCACTTCGTAATTGACATTTCTTCCATCTTGAAATAAAAATGTTTTGTTCACCAAGCTAGCATGGTTGCAGTTTTCTTCTTTTTCATTAATTGTCAGTACAGAGAGAGGCTATACTCTATAACTCTGGCTATTATCACTTGACCTCTTCATTGCTACACTCCCTATTTTTATTATAATGCTATAACATGAGATAGTATATGAGCTAAAAACATGAAGACTTTGATGTTCAACTAGTGTAATAAATGCTCTATGAACACTTCACAGGGATTATATTTAAAACTATCAAAACATATATGGGTCATATTGGAAGTTTAGGAAGATGGGATTTTATCTTTGTCTAGTATTTCTGTATTTACTATCAGTAATTCACTCTCCAAATGTTTTGTATATTCTGCCTAGGTTTGCTGTAAGACTATAAGCCTCTGACCTGACTCTTGCTATTCTAGAACCAGTCCGGCATCTAAGAGGGCACAATCACTAGCACAGGCATGCTAATAGGCTTTAGCCATCACCTGTCTTGCATTTAAGCCACCCTGGTTGTGACAAAGCAGTCCCTGCCCCTCAGTTTTTTGTGTGCTGCTCATTGTACTCTCACCTTAGTGCCTTGCTTGTGCTCACAAGAGCTGGGGGAGCTGACTTGGGGCTGATTTTGCTGGAAAAAAGAAAACCAACCATGAGCTGTTCTCTGTGTTACTCAGTTGCCTCAGCTCCTTGATAACAGCCAAGAAGACCCTGCCTTGGCATTATTAAAAGCAGTGGGAAGTGGTCAGGGAGGAGTGACAGAGGACAGTTAGACAGAAACTGCAGTTCTTGGCAGAGCTGTGTAAATGCAAGTCAGGTGGCATTTTTGAGAGTAGTTCCTATGGAAACCAAAAAAGTGTTACTTTTCTGAAGTTTTATCACTTTGAGTTATGCATTTGTATCTCCACTGGTATCTCGCCCCTCATCTTTGTGGAGAAAAGCAAGCACCATTAAAAATAGATTTACCGAATGTAACAGTGAATCAATTCTGAGCCTTGCTGTTTGCACAGAGTTTCCACTCAGAGACAGACTGTAAATTATTTCTCTGAAGAATACATTAGTGTTTTGTGATTAATGGGCTATTTAAATTTTTACTTCTACTGGAGGAGTCACAGCAACAAATTCTTGCGAATAATGTATTTGGTTGTAGACATAATCAGTCTTAAACCTGTATTTACAGATCAATTCCTCCTCAAACTGTATGCTCCTCATCTTGGCTCTGCGGAGTGAACATGGTTGTCCTCACCCCACCTTGGGCCATGCTCAACTCATGTCTTGCCTCCCAGGGGTAAGCGAGGGCTGCATGGTGCCCCTGGTGGCATGGGCCATGCTGAGGGAATGTGCAAAAATAAACCTTAGCCAGGCCAAGGCTGAGGAGAAAGAAACTCCTGGCTCCAGGGCAAGCCACACTTGCCTGCCCCTGGTGAGGGCCAAGTGATGGATCCCTGTGAGGGTGAGCATCCTGCCAGGGGAGAAGGAGACTGGCTGAAAGGTGGACAAATTATAATCTAAATTCTGTTTTTTTAATGAGGCTTTTCATATATTTGTTAGATAATTTGGACTATTAGGCTCTGAAAAGATTGATTGGACTAACAAAGTTCTTAGAACTCTCTCCAAGTATTTATATACATGTGATTTCTTTCCTTTATCCCAAGTTGAGAATCTTTAGTTCAACAGAACTTCTGGCTCAGGGCAGATTGTCATTTTACACTCAGAAGCTCCACACAGTCCCTGCTTCTGATACCCTTCTGAGGGCTTGCGATGTATGAGAGAAAAAAATTCAAAATGTTGCCAATAACCACACTCAACTTTTTGGTTTTTTAATTGATTTAGTCACAGTGAAGAATATGAGCAGTCCTTGTGATTGTAGACTTAACAATATAGCAAGAAATGATAAAAATCATTTATGGAAATATATTTTTAAAATCCAATTTGTCTTTTGGAACTCAAGAAATTTTGCTCAGCACGATTTCTTACGCTTCAGATTGACTATATTTTTATCTAAATTGGCTATGCTTATTGGTTTATGTGTGTACCCTACCTGCATCCTAACCCTTCAGAGGAACAGATGCTTCATGTGTATTAGTCCTTTCTTGCTTACCATGTGTTCAATTCCATAGGAACAAAATCTTGTTTCCTGTGCTACAAGAGAGACACAGCACACTCCCAGCATCTGGATGACTTGGAAACTAAAATTCTGTGCTGTGCTGGAGTGTGTTGTCTCAGGTCAGCCTAAACTCATGTAAGCTGAACACGTCTAAAATAGGACGTATTTTCTCTGAAAAAGATATAACTCTACACAGTTAGAAAATACAGTGTCCTTCTGAATATCTTTAAAATGTACTTTGATTATCAAAAGAATATGTTACTTTGTAATTATTCTAAATCATTTTCTGAAGCTGTGTCTATGCAGTATTCAGACCAAGGAGAAATCCTTAGTCTCCAGGTAAAATGATGCAGTGTGGCTTGCAATCCTGGTTTTCACTGCCTTATCTATTTCTAGAGGCCATCTCTACTCTGTGTAATCCACACCTCCTCTGGACCACATGGGGAAGATCTATGGCCTTAGAAAAATGATTTCTTTTTCTATTTCTATTCCAAGGACTTTAAATAGTACTAGAGTATTATCTCAGCATAATTATATTAAATGGCATTTAGGAGTCATGTGACACATACTCCATCCCTTGGAACCTGCTGTGAAAGGTATTTGAGGCTAAAAATCTTGCTGAGATAGTATTGGAGAAGTGCAACAGCACAGAGCTAAACATGGTGTGGCTATATTCATGTTATCTATAGGGAGCAGTACCTGGAGCAGACTGTTGCCAAAATTGTGATCAGATTTGTCTTGTAAAGAAATATTTGCTAAGTTTTAAAATAAATCTATGCAGATTCATAATAAGTGCACCAAGACAATCTGAGAAGGTAAATTATCTGGTAAAAAAAATAGCACAACTTAAAAATACATGTTTTTATTTTACAAACTGCCAAAGTAAAAGAGAAAATTATAGCTGCCTGCCGCGATGGAGAGACGGGATGCAGCTTGATGCAAGCAACATGTCCGTTTACTGTTGTTTTTCACAGATCCTTATAGTCCCTTTGCTTAGCATATTCCCTGCTGATTGGCTTATTCTAAACATTAGGTGTGTACCAATTGGTCAACCGACGGTACAACTTGTTGTTTTACCCCAGCAACATCCCAGCAACTTCCCAACTCGGGGCTGGTGAGCCAGCATGCAGGCACTTTCTGTTCAAGGGTCCCATCTCCACACCTACTCCTCCCAAGGCCCTCGGGCAACAAGTCCTAACACATCCCCTGACTAGCCCAGACATGCTAGAGCCTTGCTGAAAGCAGCCAGACCACTCCCCACAGCTGCCTGAGTCCTGAACATCAAAACTGCAGGCTTTCATCAGAAGTTGTAAAGAATTAAGGGCCTGAGGTAGAAGAGACTACTGTGGGTGCAGAGACCACTGAAAGCATGATGAGAAAAAATCAGATACATTCAACTAGACTATTGTATTTTACAGACACAAAAAATAAGTTTGTAGCATTCTTGGTTAGTAATATAGCATTGTATATTTCCTATTTCTTATGCACCCCAATTGAAGATATTTCTGAAAACACTGACGTGGTTTGATTTAGGTTATACATAGCGTACAAAGCTAATTGCAAAGATAATTGGTTTTGAAACACCACCTAGTAACACATTAATTGATACTATTCTGTAGCTGTAGCATGTGAAATTAATTGTAACTACATGCATCTTTAGAGAAAGTCTTTAAATATATTTTTAGAATTGTTTGATTTTTAATTAATATACAAACCTGCTACAGCAATTTTCAATTAAATGTTCTTATGAGATGTTCTGCTTAAACTGTGTTGGAAGGAAAAGGTTTTGAAATCTTTTAGCAATTGTGCACATCTAATATGACTTGTATAAAGACTTGCTTTCTACATGTTCTATTGATGCAATAGGAACGACAGGCAAATTAACTCTTTTGCCACTTTATTTTGAAATACAGATGCATTCATATTAGATATCTTAATATGGAATAATTCTATTTTCCTACTCTGCATAGTGGGCTGCCTTCTATTAATCTCTGGCTGTATATTCACAAAAGCAGAGGTAAAGGAAAGAAGTATCAAAATTCATCATATTAAGGTGCACCTGATAGAAGCTTAGAGGGTGGAGGATATTACAATCTCTTCTCTGGAAAATTGAGAGCACTCTGATTTTGTGAGACTGCATAAACAAGACTGCTACTGCAAGATACTCCATATTTGAATTGTACTGATTCAGCTGTCTTAAAAAAAAGGAAAAAGCCAACAGCAATCACCATAATAAAGCAAATAAATACCTTAAACAGAAAAGCACAGCTGGTCTTTGAAAACATGATCTGGATTTTTCAGGGCTGCAGTCTTGATCCTCCAAAATTTTCTTTTTACCATGTGTTTAATTAACACTCAGTAGCCATGGAAACTTCTAGCACC
This sequence comes from Acanthisitta chloris, assembly GCF_000695815.1. NCBI lineage: Eukaryota > Metazoa > Chordata > Aves > Passeriformes > Acanthisittidae > Acanthisitta > Acanthisitta chloris. The sequence continues at coordinate 36,076 of NW_008686304.1, forward strand.
TGTAGTTGTTCCTCAGAACCATTTTTAATAGTTTGGAAATAGCATGTCAAGATCTTTAATTTCTAATCTGCTCTGAATTTCATCAGCATTCTTCATGGTTAATGTCTCCCCTTGTTTCCCTTTTGTTCTGCAGCCCATGATCTGTGAAACTGGTGTTTGGAGCAACAGCTGCTGCAAGCTTCCGTGGAGCAGGCCCCTGCCAATACTAACTTCTGATTCCATGGTATGTAAACTCTATAATGCAGGGTCACTGGCTTCTTCTGTTCCTTTTGCATTCATTACCTGTGGCATCAGTGCCCCAGAGAGAAATTCCCTCTCTCTCTTACCTGAGAATTCTGTCTTAACCTGTTTTGAATTTTGAAATATTTCCTTACATTTTGCAAGAATATACAGTGCACTGACTGTCACAGAGCACCACAAAATGCAGCTTTATTTTTTAAATAGTGAAGTATCTTACTGTATAGCTCTAAACATCTAGGAAGGGAACAGAAGGTTGTCAGACCTTCTTTCAATATTTCCTTGCTTATGGAAATAGAGAAAGAAAAATACATGAAGTTGCAGATGTTTAGTGAAAGATGGGAGCTGTGCTTGCAGATGATTCTTTCAAGAACACGAAGGGCAAACCAGAAAGTGTGCATACATCTGTAGGCAGTGCTAGTTTTAGGGATAAGGCCTTTACAAAGTGAAATTGCCTATTAAAAGGAGCTCCATTTGTCACTAAGTTAGAGCTAAGTTTCTTCCAGATTGGTTCTCTCAAAGGTACTCTGTTTGTTCAGCTGAGAAATGAGGAGTGGATGGCCTTTGTGCTGGCATGGCCTTTGGGCTCCCAATGGGTGTCACTGTACTTTTGTTAGACTATGTAGATAGCTCTCAAGAGATCTTTATAGTTTGGGTTTAGAATTCTACCCCTTTTCATAGGTATCCCTTTGCTCCTTAAATCTATGATTTCAATAAATTATTTTAGAATATTGTATGTTACAGAAAGCTTACACTTTCCTCCCTTCAGATTTTCCTACTTTCAGGCTTTTCTACAGGTATCCAGCTTAGTTTGATACAAAACCATTATCTGCCTTGTATCACAAATCACACATTATTCTCAAGCTCCTGTATGGTTATTTTCCTTAAGAGAAAACATGCTGCTAGTTTTGTGCAAGGAACAGTTGCTAAATGATTATTATTTCCTACAGATTATATCATCTCTTAACAGCAAATCGTTTCTTTATAACAAGTTAATAAAATGCAAATGAAGGCATCCAAGTTCCATTTAAAATAAATGGTGAATCTATTAAAATGTGAAAAGGTGTTAAAAGTATCAGCAGTCTCATCTGTCAAAAGGGATGGGTGCATAATATTGTATAAAAGCTACTGGCTTTTTTTTCCCAAGCTGCACACCCATAAGGTTCTATGAATGCTTTAAGACAGTGTAATTTAGCCCTGCTGCTGGAGGGAGTGGAAGCACCATGCACCCTATAGGGAACTAATCGACACATAAATTTTAGCCCTTCTGCACAGGTTTGCAGCACTTGGATGCTTAACATGATACAGATTGGCATGGACTAATTGGATGCACAAAAGAACATAACTTCTTTCTGTGGAAGCTGATACTTTATCATTCTTGTAAAAATGCTGTGATCCTGAATTGCTATGATTCTGAAAACCAACCTCTTTATGTTCTCTAAATTCTATAACCTTCTGGAAAAGCATGGTTTCCTTCTCTAAGAAGTTTATCTTCGCACAAAAATTCAGTAATGCTTTGTAGTCGTGCAGTCATTTACTACTATTCTTGATGAAGCTATTTACTTCGTGGCAAACTCAGACTCTGTGTTGCAGGATCACGGTAATGTTCGTAGGTGTGGAAAAATATCCTTACAATAAAGTGATTTTTAGAGATCGTGTGTTGGGATAATGAACTGTATTTACTATAGAAACTTAAAATGCTTTTTCTATTTATGAAGTACTGCAGTTGTACTAGAGATTCAGGGCCAGTAAATAGAAAGAACAAGGCACACCAGTATAACAGAACATGAGTGGAAAGAACAGTGGGAGATATGAGCTACAGGAAAGATATTCTCCAATGTGTGTATGCAGCTGATAATACAAATGCTCAGATCACTATGACACTTATGCTACATTTATGTAGATGGCGTCATGCCCTTACAGATATGAAAGTCACTTTCTGATTTCTTTTGTTGTGGCACCTATCCAAGTTAGCTGTACTGATTTTCATGCAATTCCTTCATTTAAGAACACCAAAACTAGAAGGAAGTTAGACTTTCACATAAAGATTCAGACTAACCTGATTATTGCTCAAGATTTCATTTTGCTTACTTTTCACTTCTGAATGTGGCAGAGATGTAGGGGCAGGAGGAAGGAAGGATTGCTCTTACTCTAAAATGTAATTGGGAAATGTCATATAGTCCAAAAAATAGCTCAAAAAGATAACCCTACAGGATGTGCCAACTCCACTGTTAAGTCAATATACTTTGAGATTAGTGGGTAATAAATAAGTTAAGAAACTATTTCCCCCAAGCATTCTTTACACTCTTCCATATAGCTTTATGTACAGGTGGTCACAGATGGAACTGCCTGAGATAAACAGCCTATGCAGGACTGAGTCACAGGTTTGTGGGGATCAAAAGCTACTTTCCAAGATAATGACACAATATACTACAATTCCCACCCCACAAGAAACTGCAGTTCAGCTACTGAGCACCTGTGACTTATGTCCTTGGAACCCAGCAGTTCAGTTTCTTGGAGGTAAACTCAAGGTTGCTTTTTCACAATGTTTCAGAAAATTTCCAGCAACACTATAAGCAAACAAATAAGAAGCAGTTTTGTACAGACATTCAAAATGTACATTTCCCTGCCCTCAGGGCCATTTCTTGGTCCTCACTTTAACCCATTTGTGCTGACCAATAGCTCAAACATTCATTTTGCTAAGCAAAGGTTTACTCCTTCTGAGGGAGGCAACTCAAAGTCAGGCTCCCACAATGTCATATTCAATAAAGGACAGATATAAGCTAGCAGGATGTAATTATGTTGTTCCCTTAAAAGTGGGAGTCTTCCTCTAAATATCAAGACAACAGCTGTGCAGAACAGAACATCTCTAGCTGCCTGTGAATGTATATAGACCCATTCTTCTTTAAAAATACACCTGTGTACAAAGAGCCAGTTAGTTCCCTTAAGCTATGCAAGAGTGTTTTCACTAGAGACTTTGTGCTTGGCCTCAGCAGATCCCCTGAGACAATTAAAGTTCTGAGCAATGTTGCCTTGAAAAGCTTGCAGTTAGGCAGGAAAATTTTACTGGATGACAAAAACAATTTTTTTTTTCTATAAAGTAGGAAGCAGCAGCAGTAGTGGGAAAATTTTACTGGATTACAAAAACAAATTTTTTGTCTATAAAGTAGGAAGCAGCAGCAGTAGCATGGAACTAAATGGCAGAGCTGTATTAAATAAAGGATTAATACAGTTGTGCCAAGCACCATTAGAGCAACTCAGGCTGCTCAGTGGTAAAGCTTTAAGAGTGTAAGTTACAGGAAGGCGATGAGAGAGGTTGACTGTAGATGGCAGACTCCCTTGATAAACCAGGAATAAAATATATGGGCTAATATCAGAGGATGTGTTTCAGTAAAGTGAGAAATACATGGGCAAGTATCAGAGGATGTGTTTCAGTAAAGTGAAGATTCTACTTCCTACTGCCCTGGAGTTCTCTTGCTGCAGATGCAGCATATAGAGAAAAAGAAAAATATGGAAAATAGAGAAAAACACCAACACTTGATTAACTTAAAAGACTACATTTGTGTGTATGTATATGTTAAAGTAATTGAGGAACATAGTGTCTTGACTTAAAAATTATGAAGGTAAATATAGGACATGCCTGGAAAGTATTTCACGGGGGTTTTTGAGAGGTAAATACAACCACCAAAGAGCAAAAACCAGTAGAATTTGTATCTGGCTTTAATTACAGATTTCAATACTTAGACCCTAAGATTGCTGAGATGTCTATAATTCCCAATTAAAAGGCAATGCTTACCTAAGTACCCAGCAGATACACAAGAATATGGAAGGTTTAGAAGTCCTAAAACATTCTTGCTAGAATGTCAGCTACATATCTGAGGTCTGTGACATTTTTCATTTAAGTCCATGCCATAAATGACATAATTGTGAACTCACAATTTTCTGACTTGCTTTTATTGTTTCTAGGAAAATAATGTTAGTAATGTCAATCATGAATAATCTTCTCTGTAAATAGAAGGAAATTGTGTCTTAAACACATTCTTTGATCCCTTCCATTAGTAGATAAGACAGTAATTGTCTATATCTAGCATTCAATTTATACAATCATATACATGAAAGAATCGTGTCATGAAAGATGAGGATACAACAATTTTATCTGATAGAGAAGCAAGGAAATTGACTGTACAGGATGCTCCAAAGTGATCTGAATAGATCATCATTGCACAGAATTTTAGGGATGTTTCTTGAACAGTGACTGTTAGTATCAGAATAATTCAAGCCATATTGTCAGATGAGAAAAAAAGTATCATCTGGGGGGAGAAAATCTCACCTGCTCAGAACAGGTCTAACATAAAGAGGAGTTGTAGGACCCTGTTCTTAAGCAAGCTGTACTTTTGGTAATACAACTGCATAGATAATAAGTTGCTACTAGAGGAGTGTGAAATCAAGTTTTGAGCACCATGCACTGGCAAAGTTTCATAACTAGCAATGTGTCACAGCAGAAACAATGTGTCTTAATGCTGTTTGCTATTTTAAGACCATGTGTATTTAACCAATTCCTGTATTTAACATCTGAATCCCATCTGTGCACAGCAAGTCTTTTATTACGAAGTGAAAAGATTTTGACAAGTTCTGTCTTGGCAGTAATAGCACAAAATGATCATGGAATGATGCAACTTGACTTATACTGGGTATTATATTGGTTTGACTTAGGTAGCCCACTGAGCATTTGAAGGATATGTGGAAACAAGATTCAAAAATGATTGCATTTCAGGTTGTTACATTCATAAAGGATCAAAGGCTAATCCTGCCTTTAGCTGCTCAGAATAAAGCCAAGATCCAAATGTCGAATGTCTTTACAGAGTAACAGTATGTCTTCCACATTTGCACAAATTCTAACTTATATGTTCCATTATTTAAGTCATACTTCTTGTAAGTGGAAATTCTTGATAAAAAAAAGCCCATGGTAAAATTTTCATATACAAATGAATCCCATTAATAAGAAGACTACCTATTTGGCTTGACAGGATGAGACATATACTGCTCAAGATCTGTTTCCCACATGGTAAGTTTTGTCACATAGTCTGGCTCTAAGCAGTTGCATTTTTTTCTATGTCACTAAAGTTAAATAAAAATGTTAAGAAAACCTGCCAACTGTGAAAACAAATCAAAAGAAAAAATTAAGCACCCCAACATGATTTACTGCTTCACATGGCAAAACATTACTAGAACAGTGACAAAGCAGTCTGCCTGATGATCTGTTTTATACTCTGAACATAGTGTAATTCCTCAGTAAGAGCAGTCAGTTTTCTCTTTTTGCATATCTTTCACAAAATCCCCACCAGAAAAATGAAATCATAAAGATGTTTAAAAGAACTTGAGAAATCAGAGAAATTAAGCCTATTTTAAATCAGTCATATTGTCATCAGGGGTTCCTATGCTAGAGATAGTAACTGGTATCCATTCCTTTCCTGTGAAAAATTGCATGTTGCTCATGTGAGAAAAGGCATAGTGAAGTAAGAGTAGAGCTGCATGGCCTGGGTGGCACAGAATTATGAACTTCATCATAGATATGAAATAGTTGAATATGCACACAAGTACAATTTCGTTTTCATCCATGTATGACATGCTTATAACAAGACTGCTATCGTGTCCAAAATATCACAAGCTGTTTAACCTGTTTAACCAAACCTCTGCCAGGGGAGGTTGAGGCTGGATATTAGGAAGAGAATTTTTACAGAGAGAGTAGTCAGGCATTGGAATGGGCTGCCCAGGGAGGTGGTGGATTCACCATCCCTGGAGGTTTTCAAGATGAGACTGGATGTGGCACTTAGTGCCATGGTCTAGTAACGACGGTAGGGTTGGACTCGATGATCTCTGAGGTGTCTTCCAACCTGGTTGATTCTATGATTCTGTGATTCTATTTTGCAATCTTTTTTTCACATTTATTTTGGCAAAAAAAAAAATTGTTCATTGAGAAAATTATTTTGCTTCTTTTCTGTTTGACGTATTGAGGAGTCTGAGTATAAAAGTTCACATTTGGCAAAAAAAAAAATTGTTCATTGAGAAAATTATTTTGCTTCTTTTCTGTTTGACGTATTGAGGAGTCTGAGTATAAAACAGAACCGAAATGATATAGCCACTGATTTTCAAATGCAGGACTTGAAGAGAAGTTCTGCTCTATCAACCCATGTGTGCATCCCTCAGAGATGCCTACAAAGATAGCATATTAACCAATGAACATATCTCTCTACAATGACATAGGATGCTATTATTTTGCTTCTTTTCTGTTTGACGTATTGAGGAGTCTGAGTATAAAACAGAACCGAAATGATATAGCCACTGATTTTCAAATGCAGGACTTGAAGAGAAGTTCTGCTCTATCAACCCATGTGTGCATCCCTCAGAGATGCCTACAAAGATAGCATATTAACCAATGAACATATCTCTCTACAATGACATAGGATGCTAGGTCATAGCATATAAACCATGACATCTCTGAGTCTGGCTGGCCATGAACTTGACAGTGAGTAGTCACAGTTTGGATTCCAGAACCTAGTCCCATTTTCAGCAGTACCAGTCAAGAAGTGGTAGTCTTGTTCTTCACCTGGCAATAGCTATTTGGGATGGACATGAAAAGGAAAATAATGAATGTGAGTTCTGCTAAAGGAACAGTACAAATGGCTTCTAGTTTTCCTTTGCTTAGCTAGTGCTTTTTCCCCTGCAGTCAGAAAGAGGCTGGATATTATTAAACCTTGTAATATGTGTCCATTCTGTCCTCTACCAAGAAAAGCAATAAAAAGATGCCTGTCTAACCTTTTCTATCTTGAGATGAATCTCTTCTTTACTACCTTCGCTATGAGAGATCCAATAACAGAATAATTTCTTCAGGCACTGTTCCTTTTTAATGATCAAGGCAGTAATTCCAAAACTTTGTCTTTTGTGCTTGGAAAGGGCAAATTGAATTGGGATTCAGAGAAACATTCAGGAGCTGCAGGTGAAAATACTGCTTTTTCCTTCTGCTCTAAACTACTTCTATTGTTTGCATCTATGCAGAATGACTATGATGTGCTACTGCTCTGATGATATCCTCTCCCTATACATCTAAAATGACTCATTGAATAACCAGGAAAAGATCAGTTCTTATTCCAGTTGTTAGGTGGTTAGGAGTCTTTTCTTTCTCCTATGTCTAGAAGTATCTACCATGCTCATTATTGCTAAAAGTGGAACCTGATGTCCCCTCACATTTAATGTGAAAACTGTGTCATGTCGTTCTGATGCAGTAGGAAGGAGCATAAAAAATCCTGTAGTATGTTGTGTGCACTCTTTGTTATGCTTCACATCTAAATATATTTAAGATTTACTTATTGAACTTTGGAGAATGACCAGATGCTGAAAAGCACATGCATGAAGAGAAAAATAAAAGATAAAACCTCATAGAAATAAAGAGATTCATTAGCCCTACTGGGCAATTTCAGAAAAGAAGGGACTATTATGAAAACTGGTATGCAGCTGTCTGGCACAGTGACTATGTGCCATCCCTCTCTTCTGTGAATTATAGCTAAAGTGATTAGATCTTTTCTAGAGGATATCTTCAAGGATGTAGATCACTCTTCCCTGTGAAGTGGAATACAGAGTGGGATGCAGCATTTTTTGTCGTCCTAGGAAACTGATTTCCAGGCTTTTTTTTTAATGCCTGCTAAGACTTATTTTCCCTTCTAAATTTAGCTTAATAACATTTTTCAATGTACCCGCAATCAATAAAAATTCCATCGTTTATTATTCAATGTACTTGCAATCAATAAAAATTCCATCGTTTATTATCATCCATATTTCAATCATGTTAAGATTAGTTAACCCCCACCTACCATCTGAATTCCAACACAGAATATGCACAAACACTGACAAAGTCCTTAGCTTTCTATATATTCAGTATATTCACAACACTAAATATTACTAGGATTTATTGCACTTTCAAGTCATGCAAAGCATTATGTGATTTGATCCCCTTTCTGTTCCAGAAGAGCACAAAATCTGGGTAGAGTGGCACCCAAGCACACTGGTAACAGGCTTAGAAAAGGTGCAGGTGTCTGCAAAGGTTGCTTTTAACAGCATGAGTGACATCAATCCAAATCAAATTGTGTATCATTAAAATTGTTCATTTGTGCTCCTTTTCTGGGAATAAACTTTCAGTCAAAAATAAAAAGGACATCTTACTTAATTCTTTTCTTCTTTGGTGCAATTTTAAGCAACATTGCACTGGATGACAGATTATTCTTAAGAAAGTCTCTTCAACCTTCCACTCTATAACAGCAAGGCCACAATCTGTAGTGCTGCCTCAAATTTGTTGCTATTCTTTTATGCCAATTCAGCTCTGAATTCTTCACAACACTGCAGAAAAGAGGGTTTTCCTCAATTTTATGACCACATAACCAGGAAACAGTTTGCTATATGTATCAGAAAAGGAAAAGTTATCATCATTAGTTTCCCTATGATACTGATGGCAAAATAAATATTAAAAGAATACTAGTTTTGAAGGTAATGAAGATTCCTCAGGAAAGCAGCTGTTATAAAGAAATAGTCCTTTTGCTGCCTGAATAGCAGATTTCTCAACATAGTTGGATTTTTTTTCAGGGAGTAAAACTATTAAGACATTCAGCAGATCAGTGTGGGGTTTTTGTATGTGCCATTTTTATTTATGATCCAAAACAGGTTGTGAAGAAGATAAATCTTTCCTTATTGCTAGGGCTAAAAATCTTTATCTCACAAATGATGTACATTTATTTGAGTCCCTTCCCAAATTATATACAGAGATATTCAAAGCTAAATTTTGATTGAGTTTTGTCTGATATCCTAGGCTTACATAAGGGTTTGTTGGGGTTTTTTTATGAGATGCTATATACATTTTGTTATTATGTTATGTGCCTCTTACCTTATCACTCTGTGCTGGTTTGGGCTGGAGTTGAGTTAGCTTTCTTCACAGTGGCTAATATGGGGCTATGTTTTGTATTTGTGCTGAGCACAAGGTTGATAATATAGAGATGTTTTTGTTATTGCTGAGTAAGTTATTGCTGAGCCAAGGTTTTTTCTGCTTTCTGTACTGCCACGCTGGCAAGGAAGTTGGGGATGCATGGGAGACTGGGAAGAGACACAGCTGGGACAGGTGACCCAAACTGACCAAAGGGATATTCCACACCATATGACATCATGCTTAGTACATAAAGTGGGAGGAAGAAGGAGGAAGTGGGGGACATTTGGAGTGATGGCATTTATCTTTTCAAGTAATTGTTCTGCATGATGGGGCTTCCTGGAGATGGCTGAACACCTGCCTGCCCGTGGGAAGCAGTGAATTAATTTTCTTGTTTTGTTTTGCTTGTGTGTGTGGCTTTTGCTTTCTCTGTTAAATTTCCTGTATTTCAACCCACAAGTTTTCTAGATTTGACTCTTCTGATTCTCTCTCCCATTCTGCTGGTGGGGGAATGGGTGAGTGGCTGCGTGGGGCTTGGCTCTGGTTGGGTTAAACCACAACACACTCTAAGTCCATTAATTTCATTTCAGCTCTTCCCATACAAGTGAAAGTAATCTTGAACATGATACAGTTTCCAAGCAGTCACCACTTTGATTTCTAATCATGTAGTTAAAGACAACATAACCGCTTTTGTGATAGTGTCTAAGAAATCAGGCATCACTAACATATACCACACCATAATACTGAAACCTGCGACAGTTTTCTTTGAAATCAAAGGAAGAAAAACATGGGAGTTTTTATAGGAAAGTTTGAAATTAGCCCTTCTGTGTTTGCGTCTCTGTGTGTATATTTTCTAATGTATTGGAAATTCAGTGTATTTTAGTTGTAATGAAATGTACGTCACCAAAGCTCCTTCATGTAAGGATAGATATTGTCTAATAACTTTGTCACAATAGCCTCACTGTTCTGTTTTCTATAGCAAAAGTCTGCATATTTAAACTTAGAAACATGATAATCTTGTACACTTATCGATTTGAGGCAAACTTACTTAAGCTTATCTGCATTATATCTTCAGAGATCTTCCATATCATTTTACTCAATGTTTAAACTCCTCTGACTTCTTTACCTATTAAAAAAAAAAAAAAAAAAAAAAAAAAAAAGGAAGGGTTAGAAATTAGGTATTTAAAATGTTGACTAATGTCTAACTACAATGGCACTCATGAACGTTTAATTCCCTGTATTATCATTTACAAGGAATATGCTTTTATGTTACATTTCTAAAATTATGATCTTTTCTGTGACAGTTAATTAAGACAGCTCTATAGGCATGATTTACTTGCACACTGAGTTAACTAATTCAGGAGAATCAATTTTTTTCAGAATTTCCTGGAAAACCTTAAACGGGTACTATAAAAGCAGAATATAGTAAAAAATATTTTAAAAAGATGCAGTTTTATTATTATCTAATAACCTACTGCTGTGGTCCACAGCATGATAAAAAGGATGATAAAATGTATCCTAAGTATTAGTTGTTTCTACTAAAACCTAGTCTTAAATGTCAAAATATTTAAAACTAATCTACAACTGAGACTACACATCTCTTCTGTGTCTGCATTTGAGTAATTAAATTTTACAGCTTTTTATTCAGTAGCATCTGCTTCATATTTTTGCACTATAGTTAAGCTATCAATTTTTGGCAGTGTAATAACCCTGCTGAGTCAATAGCTACTGTTTGCTCTGACATTATTGACTCAGCAGCAAGTTCATTGTTTTGCTTGTTTTTACAGCACATGCGCTTTATATGCATGATCACTCTTAGCTGATAGAACATATTAATAAAAAATGTACTTTTCTTGCTCTACTAAAGTGCCCAGTGTCACCCATTTAGTGGAGACCCTACAAAAGAGTTTTTATAAGACCACAATTGGAGATAGCTTTAAGTATATCAAGTGATACAGCACTGCTGCCATATCTTCCAGCATACTTACAACTTGAATACCTCTTGAAACCGGGTCAGGTGCTATGTATCCTATTTCAAGGACACTATCCTTTTAATTGTTCTTTAGCCATAGCTTCTACACACTTAAAGTGACTAAAATTGTAGAATCATAAGATGGTTTGAGTTGGAAGGAAATTTTAAAATTCACCTAGTTCCAAGCCTGCTTCCATGGGCAAAGACACCTACTAGACCAGAATGTTCAAAACCCCATCCAACCTGGCCTTGAACACTGTCAAGGAATAGGCATCTACAACTCTTTTGTCTCAACACCCTCATTGTAAAAAATGTCTTCCGTATGGCTGATCTAAATCTGCCCTTTTTCAGTATAAAAGTATTATTCCTTTCCCTCTTGCTACAAGTCCTTGTAAAAAGTCCCTCCCTATCTTTCCCATAGCCCCTCCACTAGGTACTGGAATGTTGCTATAAGGTTTCCCTGGGCATTCTCTTCTTCAGGCTGAACAACTCCAAGTCTCACAGCCGGTCCTCATAGTGGAGGGTTCCATTCCTCCTGTAATTTTGTGGCCCTCCTCTGGACTTGCTCCGACAGGATCACATCCTTCTTGTCTTGGGGGCCCCTGAGCTGGACACAGCACTCCAAGTGAGGTCTCACCAGAGTGGAGTATCACCTCCCTCGACGTTCTGGGAATGCTTCTTTTGATACAGCCCAGGATACAGTTGGCTTGCTTTTTTTTTTTCAGCCATGCTGGCTGTCTTGAATAACTTCCCTGTACCTGGCACAGATTTCAAAAGGATCTGTTCCATGATCTTACTAGGCACAGAGATGAGGCTGACAGGTTGGTATTTCCCAGGGTCTTCCTTCCTACAGAAGACAGTATCAGAGTGATATTCTGTAATTGACTTCAGATCTCTTGCCTTTAAGTGCAGTAATTTCTCATGGCAATTGTATCTCACTGAGCAATGGACACACAGCTAATTAAATATCCATGATACAATGGGTATTTTACTGCATAAATGTTCTCAGACATCTCAAGTTTGTCCTCAGCATGACAAAAAGCAATGATGTCTTGTCTGAATTACAGGAAAATCTGTGCCAGTGAGAGGCATCTTTGTGAGGTCGATATGCTCTGACTTTTGAATTATTTGGAGGGAAGAGAAGCAAAACCGTATTTAATTTCAGTTCAATTCTTTAAAACAATAAGTTGTGAAGCTCCTGCATGCTAAATAACAGCTACCATCACCTTCCTCTAGTAATAATTTAAATTAATAGAGCTTACCATGCAAGACTAATTGAAATTCCAATTCCCATTTTAACAGAAATCCATCAAAACCAGAACTAGCACCTGGACAAAAACCATGTACATTTCTATTATATATATAGAAATTATTTTCACACCTGAAAAAATGCTTATGATTACTGATAGTCGCACAGAGGACATGCGAGGAGGAAAATATTGTTACGATGCTAATCTTTATGTATTTTATATTTGACAGAACTATTGAGCAGTTTCTGACCTGTCTTACGTAGAGAAGCAAAGAGGAAGAAAGAACAGGCATGCAATATTTGCTCCCCTGCATATTTAGGTCAAGTTCTTGCTGCCTAGACTCCCAAGTGTTTTCAAAGATGTTACAGCACCATTAATTTCCCTAATCACACAAAAGATAAATGGGTCAGATACAGGTGGCTCGCAGGCCCTGGCCAGCTGTCCATGGCTTGCACTGGGGATAACACACTTCAGCTCTTGCTCAGTTTATACTTCCACAGCACGTATGGGAAGTCATCCCATTCATCTCTCCTCGCTTCCAGACACAGTCCCTCCAGGATCAGCTAACAGTGCTTTGACTCTGTCTTTCCTCAGCACCAGAATTACAGAGTTTGGCCAGATGAGTAGAACTGCAAAACAAATTAACACTGATCAGACTTACATTAACATGTAAATGACTAGACAATTTTGCATACTGAAACCTAGATATGAGAGAAAATAATGATAATGCAATCCACAGTGCAAAAATGTTAAATCCACTGTATTTTTTATCAGAGGGAAAATTCAGGGTTTTAAATATTTTTTTTTACTTGCAGTTGTATACACACAGAAGTGCAGTACTGTGGATATATTTTGTTGGAAGCTTTTTTGAAAGTTCTGTAACAAACTAACAAATGGTCGATGTATACATTACAGGTTTGGGTTTTGAATACTTCAAAAATCACTTTCTTCAGATAAATCTCTGTGATTTAGATAAGTATATTTTAATAAGACAGGCCTCAATATCAAAGATATTAATGTAAAATAATGTAAAGTAAATCATAGGTTTTTTTATACAGCTAGAAAATAAATTGTCAACCTTCTCTACAGGTATAAAACTAGTATGGCTTTCTTCCCCCCGCTCAGCTTCAGCTTTGCATGAAGCTAATCCAAACTGAAGTGTTTCAGGTATCCATCTCTATCAAACTTGGAAGAATTAAGTAAATGATTCAGAAACCTTTGGGAGTGACAGAGGAGTCTGGCTGAGACTAAGTGACAGACACACTGAGGAAACCAGTTTAAGGAAAGCTAAGTACAAGTCTCAGAAGTTGGCAGTAACTGCATTTCATATAAGCAGGTTATTAAATACAAATCACTTCTCAGGAGGTTTCTTTTAGAAATAAACACTGATGGCTGGCTCTAACAAAGAGCTTAAAAGATTAAAGAAAAAAATCTAGTTCTGTATTAAAGAGATTGCAATTTAAATGTAATTCTTTGTAGACTTCAGCTTGTTAATATGGACTTAATACAGTTTTGCATTGAATAATCACGCTCTAGTGCAAAAGGCAAAAAATGTGTTTTATGCTAAATTACTTTTCATGAGAAGACTATGTCCTATCAAACTCTGAAATTGGAGGATCACATGTCCCCAAAAAATGCATAATGTGGCAAGAAAAAAAATTTCAAAGGAGATCAACAATAGTTAGGGGTGATTTGTGTAGCAAAAGAGAAAGATTAGCATAGCATTTGCCATATCTGCTTTACATAGAATTAATCAGATAAGTACAATAAAGCTGCAACTTTGTTCTTTGGTTGTATTGGAAAATGGAAAATTTTTTGTGATCACAGGTTTCAGTGATTTTAAGGGACAGCTCAAGCACTTCTATCATGACAAATTGTTTTATATTAAAAAAACTAAAATAGTTGTTTACACTGGAAATTAAAGGAGTATTTATAGGCTGGTCATATGCACCTTAAACATTTAAACAGGAATGGGCTTGCTGGTAACAGAACTAAACTTTTATTTCTAATCCCTGCCTTTTAATCTCTCCACCCCACCTACAATAATTTGAATTGAATAATCCATTTATGCATGAAATACATCAAGCAACCATCTTGTCTATGTGGCTGCTTTGAAGCTATATACAGGTGCAAAAATGTTTCCTACTTAAGAGAACTTCTAATTAGAACATATTTCTCAAAGGTTGTGTATTAGATCTGATCCACTAAAACACAAAAGGTGATTATTAGCCTACTCTTCACATACAGTGTTCTGCATTAATTTTGTGTTACAGCCTTCAGACTTCTCTTTATCCTTTTCCTATACTCATCATTTTCACAAGTTCTTGCTTGTTAGCTTGTTAAGATGAACATTGTTAGTTTATGTGAAAAGGAAATACTATTTCTTATTAATCTCAATGGAATGTCAAGAATATAATTCAGAACTTTGATTCTTCTGCAGAACATATAAAATTTTAACCTGCCCTTAAGTAGGTTTATGGTGTCATCATCGTGGTCAGAACCACTTGATTGAACATTATTAAAAGTGGTAATTTTTAAAATCCTTTCTTTAATACCTAACCTATTCCAAAAGAACCTGCAGAGGTTTTAAAATGGTATGAAATTCAAATTCATTTCCAGTATTGACAAAATACTATGTACACTGTTCTTTTGTTTTATCTTGCCTTGCATTTCTTTACATTGCAGAGTGCATCTGTTCTCTTACTAGATTTCAAAACATGATGTTAAGTGAATTTCCAAAAACTACATTAAAACCCAATTGTATACTCTGTTTCTTTGGTAACAAAGCCTAAACACCTCTGTCTTTCTAGTGTTCAAGAGCAATATATTTATTGCAGATCACATGTGTGTAACCAGCTTCCCTTTTTTTTTATAGTCTTATTCATTAATTAATTCACATGGTCAATATTTATGGCTCATGGATTTGTGTGATTAGCAAGGAGTAGTTTGTGTTTTTATTACCATTTATGTTTGTGCAATTCATTGACCATAAAATATTCTATACAACAAACACATAGTTACATATATAATTCTAGAATGTCAAGGCAATTCTGCTTGACATATATATAGACCATGAAGGTTAGTATCAATTCTGCATTGAATTGCAATATTCATATTGTTTGCAGAGCATTTAAATTATTTCCATGTTTACCCATCCAAATAAATTAAGAAGCATTCCAGATAGACCAGTTATAAAAGTGATAGTTTATTATATAAACAGCTGACAAGATCAGACTTAAGTGTTTCTTTAGGTCATAAATATTAAAATGAAAGCACAGAAATACTTTGAATTCATACAGAAAAATTTATCCTATCTTCACATTTGGATCTGATAGTAACTAATGGACTTCAGACAAATAAATCAGTTCTCAGATTAAGTTATATCTACTTCAAATGCTTTGAAAATGATAATCAGTTCCTCAATAAATCTCAACCAAGCACAATGTGGTACTGAGAGCAAAATCTTTCACAATTGTTCTTTTCCAACACATCAGATTTACATTACATCTAGTATCACAGAGGTGGCATAGCTAATTTATGCTGACACAATGGTACTACCTTTGCTTATCCTCAAAGAACACTAAAAGGCTAAGTTCCCGAAGTGTTTCACCTCCTGCAAAGTGAGCTGTAAAATAGGCCTGTTCAGTGCACAAGAGTGTTGCACATTCTGAAAAATTGCAGAGGAAATTAGAAAGGAAATACACAGGGAAGGGCATAAAGGGCAGTGTGATTTTTAATTTTGTAAACTGCTTTTTTCCAGTCTTATGTTAAAATAAGATGCCAGATAAAGTTACTAGTAGCAAATATGACACGAGAAACACAAACTGAAAAGTAATTTAAACTTGCAGTAAATTGTCCCAGTGGAATAAGCAGTACTTTAGGTCAGACTGCAGAAAACCCTCAGCATCTAAAAAGTATTCTCAGGCTGTTAACAGTAATAAGTGTCTAAGGTCACTGTGACTTTTCCTGCAAAAAATATTGAGAGAAACCTAGGGCACCTAAAGAAGAAATGTCGCAAAATTTGCTCTGTTAGTATTACTTCTTTGTGAGAAATGTGTCAAGAGCTATGAACAAAATGGCAATTTTTCACTTATTAATGAAGGTACTATCAGTAGTTCTGGCTTGATTTTTTTTTATTACATAGCAGTGCGCTGGGCAATCAGTGGTTTTAATTTGCCCACTATGAAGTTTACCAGGGATACCATGTTGCTCTCTCCAGGAGCAGTTGTTGAGGTTCTTCTGCAATAAGGGTGAAGTGGACTTGAGGAAGGTGCAGTGCATAGTAATGACTTCTGTGTAGTTACAGGTATGGCTATAGGGGCAAAGGTAAGATAGTGGAAAAGCATGGCATGCACAGAGATTTTTGCAATCAGAAAGACTTATGTGATGTCATTCATATATATTGGTCTTTTAATCTCCTTTATCAAGAAAATTAATGTTCCGGGGTAGTGTTAAAAAGTATGCCAAGTAGAAGAGTTCTGAATCATTGCATAAAATACACAAACCTGTTAAGAATGACAAAATATTTGCAAGGATCAGTGTCTCATGATCTAGAGGGAGGGAGGGGAAGGAAGGAAGGAAGGAAGGAAGGAAGGAAGGAAGGAAGGAAGGCAGGAAGGAAGGAAGGAAGGAAGGAATTCAAATAATTTTTGGCATTCACTACTTGGAGAAGGAGAAGCAGGCTTGGATTCAATTACAAAATGGCCATTTAAAAGTACAGTCATTTGCTTTTGCAAGTTTTGAAGAGCCAATGACAGAGTGCTAAAAATATGAAAAAGATTATGAGAGAAGCATTACTGTACAATAGCAGCATTTGTTTCTCTCTCATTACTCCTGTACCTTTTTTTGTACTGTCTTTAGAACATTGTTAAAGTTTTACCTTTTCCACCACTTAACTTGCAATAAGAAAGTATTGTATAATATATAAACAATATTTCAATATGATACATAGAATAGTTCCAAAACCCCAGCCCCACTGCAACTTAATACAAACTAAACTGAAATTATCATGCTGCATGTAGAGATGCTAGACTTGAGGGTTTCTTTTTGTAAAATGGATTTTCTGGTCCCTGTTAGATTTAGGAAGGTTTCTGAAATTCTATTGTGAAAAAAAATCCATAAACATCTGACACTACTATTTTCCTTTAAACTGAGAATGGTTTAGGGTAGTCAAGACTGGTTTGGTGTACAAGTCACTGCTAGAGATTTGCCTGGCACTTGCCTGAACCTGGCTATGGGCATCAATGTGCCCTTTTTGTCTCATTCAGGCACTGTGGGATGGGGCTGTTTTTGGTGAGGGCCCTGCTTCTGTCCATCTTGCTTTCACCCTTGGCTCTTTTCTCCCTTTCTCTTGGGGTGCAACCTGCTCTTGCTGTCACCTTACAGGACCATGCTCTACAGATTGTCAATGAGAGGAGGTTTGAAAACCCTTACTTACTAAGGATCTTTTTAACAAGACATGCTTATATGGGGAATCAGAATGCCCAGATCTTGATATGTGATCAGTTCCTGTATGGATAGTGACAGGAGTCTCCCTTGTAAGAAACTTCACAGTGAGGTTATCAGCTGGATCAGGAAAACTCCCTAAACCACATCTCTGCTGAATTTATTCTTGTGTTCTGTGGTGATTCCAGCATATGCATATTATATTGCCATTGGTTAACTTAAACTATGTCCAAAACACCTCATGTCTTAAGTATGTTCAAAAGTGCATCTAAGTCACCATTTCTACATCTGCAGGAATAATTTCTAGTGCTTATTTGCAATGATTTTATCTATTTAAACTTAAATATATTCTGCTATCATAACTGCCTCAGAAAGTCTCTGGAGCAATCAGATTCTCCATCCCCATACCTCAGGAGCTCTTGTACCAACTAGTGAAATGCTTTATGGTGAAGCTGAATAAATCCCCTTGTCTCAAATCAGTCCATAGGCTCATCTCAGCAGAAACTGGACAAGAGCTTCTTTGATCAGCTAGGGAATTGGTGTTTGAGTTCACATGGGCACAGCCATAATATCCACCTATGCCACAATTACAAACACAGGACAACTTGAATTTCATATTTATACATTTATAACTGAAATTCTTTAGATCTTGGCACAACCAGATGTGAGCTCTTCATTATTTAAAAAAAAAAAAAAAGTTTGTGTTTGCTAGGTAAGTTTGCTCTCTAAAACTAACAAACTTTGATTAATACAAAATAAAGATGAACTTTTAGCTTTACTGTCCTGGTTCCGTCCAGGGCAGGGTTAACTTTGGAGTAGCAAGGAAGGGCACTCTGGGACCTTGAGGTTAGTCTATATCACCTCACTTCACTGGGACAGGACAGAGGGGGCAGAGGGTGCCTGTTGTTCCAGTGTGGGTTCAGTCATGCCCAATGTGTGCATTGGGGCAGCATCAGGTTCCTCCTGGTGAGCAATTGTGTGTTAGTCGTTTGCCTGTCTTGTACACTTTGGCATAGTTGTTACTGTTCATTTTTCTTACTTAATTGCTGTTTTCTTAGTAAATTTCTTTTTTATCTCAACCAGTGATTTTTACCTTCTGTGCTTCCACTTCCCTCTATTCTGCCTCGGGTAGTGGGTGAGGGAATGAGCAAGCGACACAAGGTCTGGGGGTTTCAGTGGAACA
Source organism: Acanthisitta chloris (assembly GCF_000695815.1). NCBI lineage: Eukaryota > Metazoa > Chordata > Aves > Passeriformes > Acanthisittidae > Acanthisitta > Acanthisitta chloris. The sequence continues at coordinate 55,131 of NW_008686304.1, forward strand.
CTAAATTGAGGAATAACACTCCTAAACCATGACACACAGAATCATAGAATAGTCATGGATTCTGTGATTCTATGTGTCACTCAGTGCCAGCGCAAATCAGAATGTCTCTAATAGCTGCCCGGATAAGTTATCAGAATAACACATTTGGTGAAAATTTCAGAAACAATTGCCCCTGTCTTCCAGTTGCAGGTGTTTCAGAAAGGGAGTTTCACTTTTCCTACAGGAAAGCACAATAAAAGATGATTAGTGATATCAACAGTTTTGTCAGAAAGAGCAGATGGCTTGTGCACTACTTAAGTCCCATCTTGAGCTCTTCCTTGTGGTGGCAATTTTGCTGTTGGAAGTCTCAACTGTTCTTGCTGCTGTTAATTGACTGCATGAGAAAAGATGAAGTTGACTAAAATGGACTACAGCATGAGGTTCTCACTGAGAAATTGGATTGTTTCTGGGCCTGTGTGTTGGTAGTGGTTTTTTGCTATGATGTCAAAGTCCTTCTGAAAATGACTGCTTCAGGGAGGAAGACAGTATGTATCTCTGAAAGATGTTACAGGTGTTCCCTATGATTTGGCTGACAATATTGTAATAGGTGTCCATCAAAAGTGTACATATGCTAACAAATTTTTTTTCACTTCTCCAGTGATAAAAGGGTTCTTCAAACATTTCTTGGGCAAAGAGAAAAAATCCATTTTCTTTTGCTTACTGTCAAGAAAACTGAACAAAAGTAAAGTGCCTATTTTTTGTAAGGAAAGTAGTACCGAACTACCTTCAAAGAAAGCACCATTTTCAGCAAGAGAAATAAAGGTTGTACCAGTCCCATAGTTCATTCTCTTATTCTTCTCACATAGCTGAGACCCATTCTCATTGTCAGTATTCTTAAAAAATCCTCACTTACACCTCTGTAAGTCTCTTCTTGGCCCCTCTTCACAAACTTTACACTGGATCAAGTAATCTGATGGGTCCTTTCATAAAACCAGGTATCCACAAATTTTAAAAAGGTTTTCACCTAGTCCAATGGGAGAAGCTTCTGTTTCAAAATGAGACTACAGAGTCAAAATTACTCTCCAAATTTAGCCCATAGGGAAATGACAGAATGAGCAGCATATGCAGCCCACCTTCCCATTGTTTCTCTTTTCCGCATTTTTTTCATGCCTTTTAGAAGCTCTAGGGCCTTCCATGACATATCAGAAAAAGCTACATGAAAGCTGTAGCAGTCAGCTTCTAGTAGCATTCTGAAAGGTTTCTGGGGAAACAATTAATGAAGGCAGAAAGAGAGCTAAGAATTGGAAGTCTGAACTAGCTGGAGCTAATCTATTACTTGAAAGTGTCAGCAGCAGCAAAAGTGTTATCTGCTGTTTGCAGCAGGACGGTGGATACATGTCATGCCTGGATTCCTACTTTACTTACCCTAGCACTCATCTCAAGGGATGGGAACCATCTGGCTTTATTACTGTGATTAAATCAGTGTACTTTAATGGACTTGGAAATTTCATTTCTGGCCACTGTAGTAAGAATTGGTCCTATACTCTCAGAAGACTAGAGAAACATGAATTTTGCAATCAGAAAGAGAAAGGCATTATGAACTCTGGGAGAAGAATGACAATTGATAAATCTTTCTCCTTTCTGCGCTCCAAAGGCAAAGCTCTCTTTTTCAATGAAGAGGAATTGATCAGGGGTATTCCAACAACAGTTTGCAGGGCTGAGAGATTCAAACCCCATTGTACTCCCACTGTCTCTACAGAGAAGATGTTTTTGTGCTCAGTGTACTAGAAGCATGTTGCTATTTAGATGAAATCCAAACTTCTGTCAAAAAGCTGTTGGAAAGCTGTATGCACTGGCAGCAAGACTGACAGGACTGTCTGTTAATGAGGGTGTTTTCTTACCCTCAGGAATCTACCTGGGACTGGTTGTTGTCTGTTGCAATAATACCAGCCTAGTTTCAGTCAGAACGAATAGCACCTTTCTGTTATTCAAGCAGAGCATGACATAACAAGTACCAAAATATTTATGTCAGCCTTTAAAATCAGTTTTAACTTTGCTAATGCATTTTGTGGGAGACAAGGAGTAAATTATTAGGTGAACTTAAGAGCATAATTACATCTTTTTTTTTACTCATTTTTTTCATGAGGTAAAATGGTTTATATTCATGGGTAATCAGTTCTTAAATGTATTCATTTAATTGCTGTTTCAATGCCTTTTTTTTGTAACACATGCAACCTTATTCAAAGAAGCTGAAAGAAAAGTTAAAAAATCTATAGCTCAATTATAGTTCTAAAAATAATGCTGAAGATCATATGTGATTCAGTTTGAGGTTAAGACACATATATTTAAGTTTTGACAAGTTGGAGAGCATATGTATGCATTGTCCCTAAACTCATCCTGTGCCTGACATACTGGGCCCAATTTGTCTTTTTAAATATATCTGTCTGCTGAGATTTCATAGTTTATCTTAGACCTCTCCCACGGGGTACGTATGGTACAGATTCACGCCATCCTGCAACAGTAGGCAGCAGCCAGACGAAATATACCAGGAGAGCTGAAGTACCATGAGTTGCCAATGTGAGGAAATGGAGCAGAGTTCCTGGTGGCAGCTCAGCTGAGTGTCTTCCCTGTTACTGTAATGGCTGCCATTGCAGTCACAGACAACTGTCTGCATGAAGGGACTGGAGACATGGAATGGACCAAATGGAAGCTGGACCAAAGAAATGGTAGTGAGTTAAAGAATGCACTTGGGAATGTAAATTAAAAAAAATACTTGCTGACTGGGTGGAAGGCTCCCTCTACTGGTTTATGGATGGTGCCTGTTTGGAAAAAGAGGTCTGGAGGGTTGGGCAGCTGTGTAAAGGGACTCAGAAGAAATGATATGATAAAACTTGATAAAGTGTTAAAATGGTAAACATTGAGTTCTGCGTTGTGAACATAATAACCCCAAAAAACCCAGTACACGTTGCTCATCAATTGGACAGAAAGCAGTTTAGTAGAAAGAGGGCTGGGGGTCCTGGTAGGCAGCAAATTGAATATGAGTCATCAGTGTGCCTTTGCAGCAAACGACAACAGCATCTTAGGCTGCGTGAGGAAAGGTATTGCAAGCAGGTCCAGAGAAGTGATTCTTTGGCTCTTTATGAAATTTGTGGCACTATATTTGGAGTATTGTACCCAGTTGTGGTCTCCTTATGCAAAGAAAGACATTGATGTGCTGGAGCAGATCCAGCAAAAGTTTTCCAAGGTAACTAGAGGGCTGGAGTGCACCATATATGATATATGAGGAGACCAACAGATGAGTTTGGTCTTAGCAAGAAAGGCTAGAGGAGGGATCTCATAGATGCCTTTAACAAGTTAGTGGAAGCATACAGGGAAAACTGAGACAGGCTCTCCTAGAATCAGAGGCGATGGACACAGTTGACAACATGGGAAAGTCTAAAGAGACAAAAGGCAATCTATTTTCATTATGAGGATGGCTAAATTGGCTTCCCAGAGAGCTTGCAGAGTGTCCGTCTACGAATATGTTAAAAACTTGACTGGATAAAGCCTTAATTTAAATTGGCTCTTTTTTGAGCAAGAATTTGAACAAGATGACCTCCAGAGGTTTCTCCCAACCTAAGTTATTTTGTGGTTAACTATTCTATCATAAAATAGTAGCAATGTGATGAAATCACAACTTTTGTATTAGTCTGTGGATAAGGAAAGACTCGTTTCCAAACAGTAAAGCTGCAATATTATAATGGTACTGTGAGTTTAAGATTAATAGTTGAGACTTTTTCCTAATGCAAAATTTATTTTTTTTAATGTTCTTGACTGATTGTCTTCAGAAAAGTAAAAGACTCCAGACCTTGCAAGAAGGGTCTAGGCAGACTTACAGGCAGCAAACACAGAGAGAGTGTGAACTGTTAGCAGTCCTGACAGTTTGTGTTTTGTGAGACTGATCTGTCATTGTCGTGTTGTGTAGGTAAATAATTTTGTATATGCGTGCATAAGGAGTAGAACCTCAGTGTAGTTTTGTTCTCCTATATATACAGAGAGCAGAGATAACTCGGTGAAATAAAACTCAGATAAAAATCACTGTTCCCTCTGCATACACTATTTTTATGCAAAAGGAATTATCTTTAATGATTTTTAAAACTAAGTTTACAAGTATCTCAAACCCAAGGAAAATAGCATTTTTATCCCATCTGCTGTACCTATTTAATCTATCAAGTAGGTAGATATATGTTTTGCAAGATGGAAAGGACAGAGACACACTCTGTCAAGCACAGGCCATAATAGAAGTGGATTGCAAAACTTAATCAAGTTGACAAACATATATTTAGAAAGTATCTTGAACTATTCAAAGGGATACAGCTTGATCTTAAGTATAGTGCAACAGGGGAAAAGGGCTCAAGAAAGAAATACAGGAAAAACAGACTTTAGTACTGGCTCATCCACAGCAGATACTCACATGTCTGAAAAATTTACTGAATTGCTGAAAACTCATGTGTTGATAGATTTCAAGTATCTGGGCTCATCTACACTACTCTCTTGCATAACTGAGTATTTCTTTTGGACCTCTCCCTCTTTTCCAATTTTAGCTGGCACACAACTATACTGACACAACCCCCCCCATTCATATACTACCATAATTCATTGTTCTAAACAAGCCTGATCTCTTCTTTTTAATCTAAGTTCACAAAACAAAAATATTGAAACAGGGTAATTTCCTCCATATGAAAAATGTGTTGTGTAAATTAAGAGAATTTGGTGTTTCTGTCAGATTTAAAGAACTCTGATATAATATTAGTCTTGTAGAAAAGGACAAAAGAATAGTTGTCTTAGCTAAGTGGCAGTTTTAAAAATACCTCCTTAATATCTGTTCTTAAAATGCCCAGGATCCTTCAGGCTTATGTGTATAAAATTATTTGCATTTTAAGAAGTGGCAGTAAGATTTTTTTAAATCTCCTTAAGGAATTTGTGCACAGTTACAAATAAAATTTGCTTTTAGCTTTACAGAATTTTAAAACTGCACATATTTTTTCATACTATGCAATTTCTCTTTACACTTACTAAAGATCTCAATACTATTACTAAGAAACAATTTACTAAGAATTTTACTGCACCTCGTAAAGAATTTTGCAGCCCTATCTTATGGCACTTTTATCCCTGTTTTAAATAGATTATGTATCTCCTCCCATAGGGAATTAAGACATCAAAGTGGTTGAAATTTGCTGTAGATCCAAAGTAAAATGAAGTACATGCAGAACTAGGAGACTGCTGCCTTTTAGACTGTTGCAGTGAGAAAGATATATGTTACTGTCCTCATGGAGGACCAAAACAAAGTCATGGGGCATTTGAAATAATATGTGAATGCAGAGAGAATGCAGAAAAGTGTTTCAGGCAGGCAGCAGATTGCATGCTGTCAGGAGGAATGTGAAGAAGGACTTGCTTTTATCCAACTTAGAGTACAGTAGAGTAATTTTCAATGTTAGTTAACAAAGCCTATTTTAGGAGAAGATAAAGGCAAAGCTTGAAGCTGCACATTATATTTTCACAGCTTTTCTCCACTGAATATAAATTGTGTTTAATAGCTTTATTTCACACATATTTCAACTGACTTAAGGGCATGGCCTGCAAATAAAATTGTAGTCTTGCATTTCATACTTCTCTTAGCCACTAGAATTCATTTTAATCATCTCACCTCGTTGTCCTAGAGAAATATTATCAGTCACAGAAAAAATAGCTGGCAAGGCTCCAGATTTAAGATCAATATTCATCACAGTATGCAGAATGCTAAGACTGGATTCAAGAGAAAACTTCAGCACTTCAAATTAATTTGCAATGAGTTTTTACACACAGAGCAGAGTTATTATTGGCTTCCCTAAGTTAGAGTTTTGAAGGGGGAAAATATATTTGCCAAGGCAGGCTTATTGATTGGCTAGCTAAAGTTGGCCAGCATGGTGTAAAATTACCTAGGCATTGCTTGCAACAGGAAATTTTTCTTTACAATTTTCTGCATACAATTGCGAGACTAAGAGAGGACATAATTTCTGGCATGGAATTTATGCATAACACCTATGGTGTATCATGCATTTAAAAGACAATAATTATGGGGAAACGAACTAAAAAAAAAGAGGAACATTTAAAATTGCTGACTTTCTTTAAGAAAATTAAAATCCTGCTGCTAAAGGAGATAATATTCTGAAGTTTGCTTTAGTGAAATAATTTAATTTTACCTGTTGGATAACATAGAGATAGTAAATAGTATGTATGTGGGGGAAAAATGGTAATACCTCAAAAATTATGTTTTGTAATTGAAGTGGCAGCAAATTTTATTTATGAAATTATTATGCTCTCTCTGGACTATTACCTAGCAACTAAGTTTCTCTAACAGTCTTTCCTCACAGCTATGAAGGCCTCTAGAACATGCACAAAAAATACATTCTGTAACCAGCAAGGAATTGAACTTAATATAAGCCAAAATTTTTATTTTAATTCATTTGTGAATTAAAATTTGCTTGCTCCAGCATAAGCAGAAAACTATTGTTTTATGATTGTTTTGTGCTTCATTCCAACCTATATTTCCAACCCTGACATCTGCTGGAAAGTAGCATGGCAAGCTGTGGGTAATCTAGGAGGCTTCTGGAATGCACGTAGGATAACTGCCTAAGCCAGGTAATAGACAGCCCCACAAGAGGGGAGGCGATACTGGACCTGATGGTTACCAACTGAGCTAATCAGACACTAAGATTGGAGCAGCCTGGGCTGCAGTGATCATGTGCTGGTGGAGATAGCAATCTTGAGGGATATGGATCAGGTGAACAGTAAAGTCAGGCCCCTGAACTTTAGAAAAACAAAATTCCAGCTTTTCACAGAGATAGTCAGTAGGACCCCCTGGGAAACTGCCCTCAGGAGCAAAGGAACAGGGCAGAGCTGTCAGATTTTTAAGAAAGTTGTCCACAGAGTTCAAGACCTAGTGATCCCCAGGCACAAGAAATCAGGCAAGGAAGGCAAGAGACTTCATGGCTGAATTGGGACCTGCTAGTTAAACTAAAGGGCAAAAAGCAAATGCATGGACATCACGGATAGGTACCTTGGAAAGAGGACAGAGATGCAGTCTGGTTGTGTAGGGATGAGGTGAGGAAGGCCAAGGCAAAGCTGAAGCTGAATGTAACAAGGGATCCAAAGAGGGCTTCTACAGGTATGTCAGCCAGAAAAGGAAGGTCAAAGAAGGTGTACCCTCACAATAAACAAGGCCAGGAAACTGGTAACAATAGATGAGGACAAGGCTGAGGTGCTCAACAACTTTCTTTGCACCAGTCTTCAATGGAAACCTCTCTTCCCACACCACAAGAGTGAGTGGACGACAAGATGAGGACCGAGGGAGCAGAATGTTTCCCACTATATTTAAAGATCATGTTCATGACCACTGGAGGAAGCTAATTTCCCATGGGACCTGATGAGATGCATCCCAGAGTCATGAGAGAATTGGCTGATGTAGATGTCAAAGCCAGTTTCCATGATATTTGAAAAGTCATGGCAGTCAGATGAAGTCATAGGTGACTGGAAAAAGGGAAACAATGCACCCATCTTAAAAAAGAGTAGAAGGTAGGACCCTGAGAACTACTGATCTGTCAGCCTCACCTCTGTGCATGGGAAGATCTTGAAACAGATCCTCCTAAAAGCTGTGCTAGGATGCATGAAGAGCAGGGAGGTGATTTGAGACAAACAGCATATATTCACCTAGGGCGAGTCCTGCCTGACCAATCTAGTGGACTTCTATGTGGACATGTCACCTATCTAGACTTCTGTAAGGCCTTTGACATACTCCCCACAAATCTTTCTCCCTAAATTGGAGAGAGATGGATTTGATTGGTGGAGTGTTTGGTGGATAGGGAATTGGCTGGACAGTCACGTGTGCAATGCTAATGGCTCTATGTCCACATGGAGACCAGTCACAAATGGTGCTCCTCAGTGATCTGTGTTGGGACCAGTACTGTTTAATATCTTCATCAGTGGTTGAGATGAAGGGATCGAGTGTATCCTCAGCAAATTTGCAGATGACACGGAGTTGAATGGTGCAGTTGACATTCCTATACAACAGAATGTCATCCAGAGGGACCTGGACAACCTTGAAAACTGGGCCCATGGGAACCTCATGAGATTTAACAAGGTCAAGTGGAAGGTGCTGCACCTGAGTCTAGACAACTCACAGTATCAATGCAGGCTGGGGGAATAACAGATTGAAAGCAGCCCTGCCAAGAAGGACTTGAGGTTGCTGCTGGATCAAAAGGTGGACGTGACATGGCAATGTGTACCTGCAGCCCAGAAAGCTCTCTCTATCCTGGGCTGCATCAGAAGTGTAGCCAGAAGGTCTATGGAGGTGATACTACCACTCAAGTCTGCCCTGGTGAGACCCCACATAGAGTACTGTGTCCGGCTCTGGGGTCCTCAGCACAGGAAAGACTTTGACCTGTTGGAATGAGTCCAGAGAAGGGCCACAGAGATAATCAGAGGGATGGAACACCTCTCCTGTGAGGAAAGGGGTTGCTCAGCCTAGAAAATTGAAGGCTCTGGGGAGATTTTATAGCAGCCTTCCAGTATCTGAAGGGAGTCTACAAGAAAGATGGGGAGAGACTATTTACAAGAATATGTAATGACAGGGCAAGTGGGAATGGCTTCAAACTGAGAATAAGTTTAGATTAGATACTAGGAATAAATTCTTTACTATGAGGGTGCTGAGGCACTGGAACAGGCTGCTCATAGAAGTTGTGATTGATGTCTCAAGGCCAGGCTGGATGGGGCTTTGAGCACCCTGGTCTAGTGGAAGATGTCCCTGCCAATTCCATGGGGATTGGAAGTAGAAGATCCCTTCCAACCCAGGCCATTCTATAATTCTATGATTCCTTCTGATTTTATCCTTTATCTTGAATTAGCGTTCTAGAAGTTGCCTAAGAATTAAATGTAAGAAATGTAAGAAAACTCAATACAGGTATTTTGTTTAAAGCAAAAATGTTTTCATTCACACTCATTCCCTCATGTCTTTTGCTCATTCTTTCTTTCATTCTAGCATCAAGAGGTATATATTCAATTTATTAAATTACAATTACTTATAGCGATGTGGAAGATATGGTTGCCAGCTGTCAAGTTATCTCCTAGTTTCTTTGTGATTGTTTAAAATGAATTAATTTGTGGATAAAATATTTTCTAGTTCTTATGAGTCAACACTTTGTATGGCCTGATATTCATCCCTGAGGCCTTCCATCCCCCACTTCCCTGTCTATAAATCTGAGGCAAGGTTGCTGCCCATTGCTTTATTTTCCATATCTTGTGATTGAAGTCTGTTTCCAGTTCAACTGACAAGAAGAGGAATCACACTTGCAAGATTGCCATCCACATGCTATAATAGTGCAGGCCTTCTACGGAAAAGTCATCTGTACTGTAGTCTTGTTGCAAACATACCTGCTTCAGTGCTCATCGGCTTTTTGTTTTCAGTCATGTCCTGTTTCTAAATGCATGCCATTTTTTTTCCTCTGTTATTTCTTCTGGTAGTTAAAGACCTATGCATTCCCATTCCTACTTCCTTCATACCAGAATTTACAGATCTCTGTGGAACGTGCTTGCTTCGTGCAGAGTCTCTCAGAAAAACAGAGGTGTAAGCATCAAAAATGATAGAATAAAGAGAATTGTGGTCTTGTTGATTTAAATCTACTGAAACAAGTTTGTTCTACACAGAAAATTTCTTGAGCACAGTTAAGTACATGGCACCTTAACCAGAGACATGTTGGCTCAAAAAATAGTATTTCAGGTGTTAGAAATCTGTCAATTGCATTCTTCTGGGTGTTTTGAATACTATCACATTGTGACAAAAGCTGGTCCACTGCTTTGTTTTAGTCTTTTAAAGCCATAGACATGAAAAATGAAGACTGTAATAATATTCTGCTTCTATGTGCCTAAATTCTTAAAATCCAAGTCTGTTCTGGTTCCTGCCTCTTCCAGTATTAGCTTGCTAATTCTTCTGTCTTTCTTGTTGCAGACTCTGCAAATTATTTTTCTTTTTTTGTGATATGTGGAGAACCAAAATGTACTGTTCTTTCCTAACCGTCAGTGGGGCACATGTTCTCTTCACTGTTGGCTCAATTTTGGGAAATTTCACTAAGAAAGAAACCTAGACAGCTGTCCTTCAAAGCTCTAATTGACTCAAAGCAGTTCTGCTACAATCATCTGAGCATTTTGTAAAATATGTATGCCTTCATACTTTTTCTTTTTTAAAACAACCAAATTTGTTATCTTCCATATCTCACAGTATTTTCTGTTTTCTCATTCTACTATGCTTTTCTTTATTTGCTTTTCATAAAAATACTGCTATACACTGAAGAGAATGTTCTAAACATGATGTTAGCAAAACTGACAAGAGGAGAATAATTTCATTACTTATAAGGTAAACTACATCCCAGAACTGAGCTTTATATTTGCCTTTCTATTTTTCTTTTCTTTATTATAATACTGTATCACTGACTTGATCTGCAGTCCATGAAAGCTTCTAAATCTCCTTTTAAAATAGTCACTATAGACAGATATTTTCTATTTTTATATCTCTCAATTTAATTTTTCCTTCTGCTTTATATTATATTGCTTTTCTATTTTGTTAACTTCATCTTATTAAATTGTAGTCAAGAGTGATTTTGACAAGCTGATTCAAATCTGTCTTTGAAAGTGTTTACTCTTTTTCTGGTTTGGTGGGATCTGCAAAATGTCAAAAAACATTTCACACTCCGTTGTCTGAATCATTCATGAAAACAGTGATTTGAACCGGGTCCATCCCAAGCCTTTGCAGAAATCTCACATCATATGTTTGTGCACCCTGAGTGAATTTCAAATAAGTATTAGATGAATGTGACTTTTAATCTGTTGTGCACTCATCTTACAGTGGTTTGGATCTAGACTGTTGAACTTTTATTGTACTGGAAAGTACTGGAGAGCAGCATGATTTTAAAGAAGAGATAGATGTTGAGAGGCCATCCTTTCTTCAGGGGACTGGACATAATGAGTGGTTCTACTCCATTTTTCTTTCAGTGCTAGCAGATATGTACCCCTTATCCTGTAGCTTTTGTTCCTGTCTCTTACTGATTTAACATATGCATGCACCAAGACCCTCTGACATTTTACTTCCTTGCCTGCTCTAGTGCTTTCACCTTGTGAAGTCAAATACACCTTCTAACAGAGGGTTATGTACAGAATTTAACTTCAAAACTTTCTTTAAAAAAGCAATTTTTGAACTACAGTACTGTTATTTTTTCAATAGCTAATTCCAGTGCTGATGTTTCTTTGGTAACCCAAGTTACACAAATTAGCCTAAAACTAATTAAGCATCATGATGTCCATATGTATATACCTGTGCATATGTAACATTTACATGTATATGTGTACCTGCATATATGTGTACATACACATATACATATAAACATATTCACTGTATGTATGGTTAAGGGATTCTCTTTTCCTAACCAAATTTGTAATGAAGGTATTTCCTTTTGGCACAATTAGACTTTGTATTAAGAGCACACCTCTTTATCCAAGTAGAAAACCAGGGAATAAAAAGAGTCAAAGGCCTGCAGTTTTATCAGATGACAGGAAGAACAGCCTCCTACTTGTGCAAAAGTTTAGGTTTCAGTATTTCATCGATAAGGACAGAGTCTCAGATTCTACCATGTCTGATATTTGTAATTATCCTCCTGTTCTAATTCTGTTTCCTCCCTCTTTCACCTGGTTTGCTGTATCTTCTATTTATGACCCCAAACTCTGGTGATTAGCCTTCTCAAAAGAACACTAGCTTCTTTACTTTCTTCTTGTTAAATTAATTATACTCGATGTCAATAACTGTAATTTTTCATCTATAGAAATTATTGACCTATCCAGTACATTTGTTGGCCTGGTTTTTTTGGCATAGGCTATGATTTGTTAAGTTCTGCCCTAAAATCTGTATGATTGTTGGTCTAAAATAATGTTGCTTTAAAATAATTATAAAACCTCCAAAGTCTTATGGCCCTAAACTGACTACTTTGGTAATCTTATGTGAGCCAGTGTTCTAGAGATTTCAAAGTCAGAAGGATCTGCATATTGCACGTGTCCATGGAGGAATCTTCCTTTTTGGTTTATAATTCTGAAGTTACATAAATGGTTGGCCACTGGGCAGATCACAGCTGATTATGCTTTGTTACTACCTTATCAAATTTTGACCCTTATGATCCCATTAGTAACATGGCAAGTTCAGACTGGATTTTAACTCATTCGGACTGGTTTCTGTTACTCATCTTGACTGAGGCAAGTGGTACTTTACTTAACAATTAATGCAAAAAAATAGGTATTCTTTCTTATGATAATTAAAAAAATTCATCTCAGCCTCCTTGTAATTACAAGTAAAATGCATTTTCTAACCACAGATTATCTTCAGTTCAACTTAACTTCAAAACATAAACAAATACCTTCACTGAAACCAGAGGACTTATAGAGAAAACAGTTTAGTGGTTGAGTTTAGGAAGGTTTAGACCTAGTTTTCACTTTTATACTATATTCTGCAGTAATGCCATCCCTTACGTTAGCATGTATTACACATCCTTGATATTGTTTAAGTCTTTTGTTCAGGCTGGGTCTATAAGGCTGTATTTTTCTGGCTTCTCTACAAATGTAGTCTCATGCGGCACTGTGCAAAAAGCTTTATTAAAGTAAAATGATCTCATCTTCTACTTCCTCCTTATCCGTTACACTGAAAGCTACTATGTCGAAGGAGGAAATTAGATTGTTTTGACATGATTTACTCTTGAGAGAGCCGTGCTGGCTGCTTTTTATCACCTTTTTATTTTCCTGTAGAGTGCTTATAAATTGGCTGTTTAATAACTGCTCCCAGTATCTTTCCACATACTGAAAGCACTATGACTAGTCAGTGGTTTCTCACGTCTTCCCTTTCCTAGGGGAATGTTATGGCTTGCCCTTTTTCACTCCTCTGAGACTTCTCTCTTCTACAAGATTTCAAAGATAATGACTTGTGATTCAGATACTACTTTGGCTATTTCATTAAGTGCTCAAGGTTTTGTTCCTTTCCTCCACCCCTGCCCTGGCCCATGTAATTGCATCAAATATATTTAAACACCTTTTACCATGCCATTTTATTTTTACTTTCAGTATTAGAATGAACTACACTTGCCGTCTGGTCACAAAAAGGAAGATAATAATATGGCAATGAAAACTGTATCATTCTTGAAATTACGTCCTTATTTACCCTCCCCTCCCCCTCAGTCTAACAGATATCCTGATTCAGCTATATTGTATTTTTTTACAATTTTCTGCTGTTCCTCTATTTCTAGGAATCTCTATTTATTCTCAATAACTGTGAATTATTTGTTTGGGATTTTTTTCCATGGAAAGTCAAGTCTTGCTATGTCACTCATCTGATCCCAAAATGGATGGAAACTTCTGGAAAAAAAAAAAGGCCTTAAAATAACCCCAGATAGAACTGTTGTTATTATTTCGGCCCCTTTCTTCCTTTCTATTTCCTTAGAATTTTGAACCTGGCCTCCTGTGACCAACCCCAGTACCTTTCCCCTTCTAATCCTCAGGCACTTCCTCTCAGTTGGAATAGACTAGAGACAGTTATTTCCTAAACTGCTTCCCATTTCACATTCTTCACAGTGTATTCTCTAACTTCTGTTAGAAGCTGTGACTGACTGTGTTGCTTTCTAACAGGTATTGGATAATTCATGTTTCCCTTTGTCACTAGCTCTCACTTTTTCTGTTGCCAAAAATATCTAGTTTCCTGCCTGTGATACAATGGTGTAAAAGTCTCCTATCCTTACAAGTCTTTGTTCTTTCCTTTCTATATTAATCCAGAAAAAGGAAAAGTTTGTCAGTATGTTTTCAGAACAAATATACATTTCTTAACATTTAAAATTTCCTCCATTTTTAGTTCTGTATTTGTCCTCTTAAATTCCAGTCTTGTGACTAGTCATGATTGTTTGTGGTGCCAGTGAGACTGCAGCTTTGTTCAAATAATAGAACTTTGAGTTCTGCATATGTTTTGTACTCTGATGTTTAGACACTGAAGTTAAATTTTCTTCCCTTAAAGTCTTCCATTATTAGAATGAAGCAATCAATTCTCAGTATCTTTGGCTAGATAAGAATTGCTTTATTTAGTGTGGGGGCTTTTATCACAAGTTCCCATCAAACAATCTAGAGTCATTTCTCTAGTTTGTTGAATCAGTGATCTCCTCTATTGTACGGTGGTTCTTGGATAGAAAGATTTTGTAATTTGTTCAAATTTGGGTTAGTTAGGCAAACCTGCTTGAAATGAAGCTTAGGTGATAAATATATGGAAGAGTGATTTAGCCTTAACATGGCTTCTGAACAGTTTTTGCTGGTCAAGGATACACAAGGGTTCAACGGTAGCACATCCTGTGTACTATCAATCAATAGATCTGGGATGTGTTTTCACTATAGAGCAAAAAAAAGATGAAATTTCATACTTACTGCCAATAGAAAACGCTTCATCCTTCTGCAAGTCAAAATAACTTCTCAGCTCCTTTGCTATTACTGTGACCTTAAATGCAAATGTAGTTGAGTAAACCACTAATACATGGCAATCCTAGTTATTGAAGTTTGTGTATCTGATGCCAAATCTACTTGATGATTGAGTTAGTACTTATCTGGGGTAGCTACTATTAATCGCCAACACCTATTACCTGGGATCATTCCCTGGTGGTATTTGTTTGAAAAGTCCTCATAGGTCCTAGAGGAGAACAGCACTAAAGGAAAGAGGTAGATACTAAGAGGGTTTTGTACAACATTTCTAACTCCATTATATAAGGCTTTTGGTATTAATTAGATATGTCTGACTGATAGTAATTTTTTTAATTACATTTTTATTTAATACAGTTCCATATATATGGTCTGTTCTTTTTTTAATAACATACTTCTGATTGCAATACTTTCATGGAATTCTTTCTTATCATTAAAAACTTCAGATTTTATGGATATAGATACTGTAAATCTTGCCTAGAGTCTTTATTCTAGAAAACCTGATGAACCTCATCGGTGTCTTGTCTGATTTAATCTCACTTCCGTAGCCTTTAGGGTTATATATAAATATAAATGTATACAATATACATAATCTATGAATATTTATATCGAGAGAGTACACCTAGCCACTATGCTTATGCTGCTCACATAATGATGAAGGTACAGGATCAAGAAGTGTGTTTATTTTGTTAAGTATGTGTCTAAACAAATAGCAGTTCATCAGTCTTCCCAGGTTAAATGATTGTCCAGACTATAAATGTTAGGCAGGAGGACCATTAGATCAGCATGAAATGGTAGTTGGTTCAACCTGAACAATTCAAATAGGAAGTACGTGTCAGATTACATTTAATGTTCTACAGTAGTCTTTGGGGAAATGCCATTCCTAAAAGTGAGATATCCAGACTTGGATGTCACTTTGTAGGATGAGTTTTTAGACATTAAAACAAAGGGGGAGCCTTTAGAAATATTAGTATATTTTCCTTGTTTGCATCTATTTTATTTTCTGTTTTTCCTTTGGGATAACTGTTATTACAAAGATAAGAGTTTGCTTCATTGAACAACCTAACAAGAAAATACTTCTCTTACTATTAACTGTATCTGCACAACAGATTTACCTCTCAAAGCTTTCTCTGTATGAACAGCATGTGTATAGTGGCTTATGAAACATAATTAGGCTGTAAATCTGTCAGTCATTTTAATGTAAATAGATCATTGGGGAATATAAAATTAGGGAAAAAATCATGTGCTTTTCTTAGTGTATCAGACCTTAATTGATTTCAGCATAGTCAAATGCAATTTAAAATAAAGTTGACTTAACTAGTTATTCTTTCTGGTGATTAATCTTCATTTTGATTGAAACATAATAGTTCTGTCACTTTGAAGAAGACATCTAATATTTAGCACCAGCATTATCAGCATTGTCACTGGTAAAGCAAAGTACAGCACAAGTCATAAGATAGGTAATTGTATTTCCTGTAGGGAATGTACCAAACATGAACATGTTTTTCAGAAAAGTCATGTGAACCCATCTGAACTTTGTTTTGTTACCTTAAGAAGAATCCTTATATATGATGATACATGACTCCAGAACCTATTAGAGTACATCGTTCACTCAGAAAATCTGCCAAGTATACATGTTTTTGAAATATGCTGTCAGGATACATTTGACAGTAAAAAAATATAAACTTAAGTGTAGGTTAGATATGGGGAAAGAATTATTTGGGTAACTGCTCTCTCCTAAAAGTGAGATAAACTGGTCCTATCCTGCTTTATACCTTTACAAGGGCAAAAAGGGACACCTTTTTCCTCCTTGATGCTATGTTATATGCACTTAGTGTTCATGTTCTCATCAGTAGGAATTATCATATGCTATTCATCCTTCCAGAAGCAGCTAGGAAGGTGCAGAAGGGCCATGTTCAGAAATTGATGCTCATCTTGCCAATGCTTGCATACTAAAAGAATTGTTTGTTTGCCTTTCCACACATATTTCTAAGGTGTTTGGCATGTTTAGGATATCTTACCCAAAATGTGTTTTCACAGTTATTCTGTCTCAAAGACCTTCAACTATTCTGTTTATATGAATAATCAAACTGCTGCTCACTGATCACTTGATAAACAGTAAACCTGAGTAGCAATGCAAAATGAAAATATCAAAGAATATTTGAATGTCAATGTATGCTTTGTTAATTTTAAGTGATCACAGCTATGTAGCGGCAGAGTAGATGACTTAAGAAATTAAATAAAATAAAATGGTCTGCTTCCTGTACTGGACAGGAGGAAGTAAGCAACTCCTGTATTTCTCACACTAGAATACTGATTGGTATGCCTTCTTGAATGGACATGATAGAAAAATACCATCAACTTAACTCCCCTGAGAAACTGCTTTTTAAGGTAACCAATTTCTGATAGTTTTTCATCTTGTGTAGTTCCCCCTTTCTCACTCTGAGATTCTACCAGGATTACTAACTGTGAACGAAGCTGGCCCGCTTGTAGCCCAAAACAGAATCTTTTTAAAGTCTGATCTGACCTAGTATCAGCAAAAGGCATCAGGGAGTAAATGATACTGAGGAGGCAGAGATTATCTGCAGCTTCCTGTGCATAAAGTGCACACAGATACAAAGTAGCATTTTGTAGTCTTCAGACAAGCCTGCATATCTGAGTCTTGCCCTAGAGTCTCACCAGGAAGATGACAGTCATCAGTTCTGTACTTCAGCTGTCCCTGCCTTTAGCTTCTGCCTTGGATGCTGGAGAAGAAGAGCAACCTTCCAGGCCTCTTCCCATTGTGGCCTCTCAGGGGTTCAGCACAACTGTCATAGGAGCAGGGTCCAAGACTGACTTGAGAGAGTGGCAAGTTTTTCTGCCCTGCCTCACAGTCCTTGGAGCACACATAGGACACAAGTGTTGCTTTTAATGGTATACCTTAGGCAGAACTGAAAATGGGCTGTGCTATCTGAGTCATTATCTATGTCACCTGCAGCTTGCAGTGTCTGCAGTAGCAGAGCACTGCTTTCTTCCCTCATGATTTCATACTGTCATAGCTGAAATCTGTACCCATCAAGAGTTCAGAAAGTGGTTGTGCATTAGGAAGAAGCATCTCTCCTCTGGAAAGACTGCAGTAGGTAGCCAGGCATGGGCATATCACTCTTGTGATACTGCACACCTTTCTCTCACCAGCCCTACAGTGACACCTTTGTTAGAGAGCAAACCACATAGTTCCTATGACATACTCATGTAGGCAACAGCTCCAACCAGAAAAATCAGACTCCTAGTCATAGATGATGCAGTTGAAGACAGGATCCTTCTATGTCCTGGCAGCATTCCTCAGTCTGCTGTCAGATTTCTGTCTGGTGAGCCAAGGCATAGTTGGTACATAAGGGAAGTTGGGAGTGTGTGTAGGAGTGGGCACAAGGCCAATGTTTGCAAGACATACAGCACTAGAGTACTTGCTGTTCGGAATCCTCCCTCCTCTGTATTTTTCTTGAGAATGTTACATGCATGTCAGACTGAGGAGACACAGGGCTCCAGGTACTAAAATAGCACAACTGTAGTGGGCATGGCTACATGTACACTGGCAATGAACTGCCTGTCCCACTGGCAGAGTAGAGTTGGTCCTTATCTTATCGTGTTTCCTCTGTACTGTGTAAACCCAGCTGCTGATCTGAAAGGTGGAGGGGATCTCTGGGAGTTGCTCATGGAGCCATTAAAGTAGCTCTAACCTTCTTCCAGTTTCCTGTCAGTGCAGCTACAGTCACTGGACCAAACTCTGGGGCAGTCAGCCCAATAGAGCTGAGACAGGATCATCACATCCCTGCTGCTTTTATTAGCTTTTGGCTTTTTTAGTGAAAAAGAGGCCTGTGTAGCCATTCGGCCTATATCTCCCTTTGTTTTCCTACTGTAAGGGTAACTTTGCAAATGTGATAAATTAGTTATGCTGCCTGATGACACCTTGCCCAGTGCATTTCTTCCTGTCTTCCCTGGGCCCTGATGTGGCGCTGGTGTAGCAAGCTCCAAAGTAGGTCTGGCAAGTCAGAAGGTATCCAGGGTAAAGTATGGCTTGCAGTCTCTGTTACCTGAATAAGTTAGTAATGGAGTTACTGAGAACATTGCAGGTTTTGGGGCATAGTAAAGGAGAGATGGGAAAGGTCTTGGGGAAAGAGAACAACTTCTTCAATGAGTTCTTAGTGGGGCAGGTGTAGGGAGCTCCTATGGGAACTGAATGCAGAAAGCAGGACAGGCCAACAATGCTTGGCTATAGCAAGGCTGTGGGAGTGGTGGGTGAACATGTGTGCTACAAATCATTAAATACAGTAATCTGATATAGTAGAAATAAAATTTACAAATCTACAGATGAATCAACTGCATATGATTTCAGCAGAATGATAAGAGTACAAACTTAGAGAAAAAGATCAGAATTTAACTTGGAACACATACATGAAGCCTGCCTAGCACAGAACACAGATATTGAGACAGAATAAAGTTCTAATCAGGTTCCTGTGTGTGACTGACTGCCTGATAGCAACTGCTTGCAGAAAAAGACAAGTTTACAGTTGGTTTTTTCTGAGATTAGCAGCTTGGAGATTTCCTGAGCTCCACTATGGTATGCAACATGCAATGCTATTGCTGCCATTCTTGAATTTCATTATGTAGTATCTTTTAGGATAGGATCAGATAGGATCATATTTACATGTTTGCTGAGAACCTGCTGTGGCAGTAAAAGTAATTGTACTTTTTATGAAAAAAAAATACTTCTTTTTATCTTAAAGTTTCTGTTAGAAGCTTCTGCTGTACAAGCCATCCTAAATGGCCAGTAACATGTACTTTAAATATAAATTACTTCATTGAAATTTTAGCACTTTTGCTGCAGTCCATATTAAAATATATATCAGAAACTATTGAAGATGGAATTTCAGGCGTTCTCTGACTCTATCAAAATTTACAGGCAGTTTGTTTCTCAGCTGAAGTACATTAAACTCTGTATCTGGGCGTAAAGGTGTAGACTATGTTTCATTCCATTAGCATATGCTTTAGTCTATTTAGACGTGGTCGAACCTGACGATCTTAAATATCTATGCCAACCTAAAGAACTCTGTGATTCTATGATTCTGTTCCAAGTCCAGGAGTTGAATGGAGTGCACAGTGACTGTGCACTAAATCAACTGCTTTTGAGGATGTGACAGATGTACTGCATGTGTGTAATCTCATTGCATCACTCTGGCACACACATCTGTGCTGCAAGCTGGAAGTCAGCCTACTAGAAAGGACCAAGATAATTAAGCAGTGTGGTTTACAGATGTTGTCTCATACCCAGTCAGCACAGATAATCTACAATAATCTACAAAGTCTTTACAGGTATATCTGTACACCCTTAAGTGTAATAGAACATGTTATTTATTCTTGTTCACACTAAAATAATTAGTTTTCTATTTCTTTCCAGCTTTATGTGTTCTCTGGGTGAACTGGCAAAAGAAACTACATTCCTAGATCCACCTTATCTTTTCTTATATTAAAAGGTGTTAAGAATTTGACCGGTATAATAATGTACAACATTCTGGGTTTTGGTTTCACCTTTTCCAGCTGTCTCCTCTCCTCCTCTCTTTTTTCTGTTGCATTGTTCATAACGTGATGTGCTTTTATTAACAAGTTCTTATTACAAGGAATTATTTGTCTATTTTATTTTGTTTTGCTTTAGATGGCCCTGAACAATTTATTCTGCAGAATACTCTTTCTGTATTGAATGTTGAAAAGATGCAATACTGACATCTTGTTCTAGACTTGCAAACTGATTTTCCCTAGCTGGCAAATATGCTTCAGTAACTCCATTGTCCTTTTTTCTTAAGACTGCTTTCCAGCAGCTCATGATTTGATCCTTTCCCTCAAAACACTCTCTTTCTAGTCATTAAGCAATGCTTTCTTTTGCATACCACAAATGTCTGTTTTGCCATCTCTATTTCTATGCATCTGTACACGGAAGTGTGATGCAGGAAAATTGATTCCAAAGAATTTGAACATGTATTCCTTCTTTCTTTTTTTCTCTGCAAAGTGCTGGGCATGAATTGTTCTAATTTTATCTTGAAACAATAGGGCAAATTCTTCATCGTGTCTGCATTTGCTATCAGACTGAAACAATATATGCTGGCCTTTAAGAGAGCAGGCCTGTGTTTGCCAAGTCATCCAAAATACTGGAATACACTGTTGGGTTGTAAATCGATTGCAAACACTTGGTTTTCATTTCTGAGCAATTCTGCTGAAGTATCTACTCAGTATGTACCTCTGATAACTCACATTCTAAAAATTAACTGAAACATACAGCTAGTGAAACATACAGCTAGTGCCCTTTTGCCAAAGTTCTGAGCAACAAGGATTTTGTTTAGGAGAGGAGGCAGAGTAAGGAAGAACTGACAAAGGTGTTGTTTACCTTTCTTATACAACAGAAAGGAGGAATAGTGACTAAAGTGTCTGTGGTACTTGTGATTGCAGACAGTCACAAAGTGTGCGATAGTGTATCTGTCTGTGCATCTATCATAAGGCAAAATGCTTTTCAGATAATATGTGCTAATGTTCTACTGTGCATTCAGCATGTTGTATCTGTTTATCATTTCTTTCAAATGTACTTTAACTACATGAGACAGTAAATTAATTTGTGTATAAAGTTGCATTAGGTAAAAATTTTCAAGTATTTTAAAGTAGGAACATTACTTTCAAAATGCTCTGGTTGTGCACATTATTCTACTGTAAAGTTTAACAGTTTCTAACTTAGAACCAGATTGAAATTTGGAATTCATGTGGCTAATCCTAAGAAATTACTAGTACATAAAGTGCCTGATGCACTTGATGCCTGTCTTATCACATGACTTATAATGTACTGAGACATCTGATATGATGTGAAGATTTTCAATTCAAGAGGAAGAACCTTCCGGGGAGTTTGTTCTGCTAAATCTATACTTTAATTTATATGCCTAGGTTGGGGTCATATATAATATTTTCAATAAAAGAGAACAAAAATTTCATGAAGAACACCTTGAGACCTAAGAATATGAGAAACTAATATATCTCTATATTGGATCTCTACCGAGAGACTATTCCTTATATTCTTAATCATCTACCTGGAATCTATGCTGCAAGCACTGAACTTACTTACATCCAAAAGTAAGAATCATAGAATCAACTGGGTTGGAAAAGACGTCAAAGATCATCGAGTCCAACCCTACCGTGGTTACTAGAAGAGTAATTTTAGTAAATGTAAAAATAATTCTAAATAACACCAATCATCTAGTAGGCACAACAATATTTGCCCCTAAGCCTGTTATAATAGTGTTTAAGATTATTTGGTTTAGATGCTAGCAAGTAGGCAGCAGAATTAAATGGATTATAAATATACTAGGAATTAGGTAATATAATGAAATTAATCAGATGAAGGAAATTTGAGAAATATTTTTTTTTCCTTTGAGATTCTTTTGCTGTCAGCATGTTTAAAACTAACATAAATGGATTACCTGAGAAGTGATATACTGATTTTGGTATTGTCCAAAATTGTGTATTGAGGGCCCTTAAAGCTAAGTCGTTCAGCTCTCAGCAGCTCGTTAGAAGAGATACTGTACATTATATTCATATATACTCCATACTGTACAGTATGGCATTTGACTGAAGATGAAGCCAAATCATTGATTCTAGAGATCAAGTATTAGTGTTTCAGGAAGATCAGTGGATATCTGTGAAAATCCAGCCTCACTGAGTAGTGACAAACTTGAAATTATTAAAAGTCTAACAAAGATGAGAAGCTGTAGTGGAGTCTTGTCACTTGTGCTTCCCTCCAAAGGGTAAAATAAAAATATTCAATGTTCTAGTAATGCAGGAGCAAGTAAACCCACACTGTATTTATTAGGGACTGCCAAAGAAATGTTATACAGTGCAATAACTCTCTGTATATATAGCTTTGGAAGTATAGAATACAAGTAGACTCAATTGAACCATGTAGAAACTTGTGTCTTGTTTTATGAAGAATTTGTCATAGGAAATGATTCAGTGGTGTTCCACGAGGAAGAAGGTTATTATAAGATGCCTTTAATAAAAAAACCATTGTGCTTACACATAGGATATATTGGAGAGCAGAATGTATAATAGGCACTAGAACTTTAGCAGTTATTCTGGACTATTTAATATAGAGGTGGGTGTATAGCAGAAGAGCAATCTGCCTACAGAAGGGGTGCAGTGATATAAAGTCAGTTTTCAATCTTTTTGGCAGCTAGCCTTGAGCTGTGATTACTTTCAAAGGTTTCCAGTAAAAGTGGGTAAATTAAGTAAAGAGAAATGACTCAAAAAATCAATGAGAAAGTTATCCAGGCCAATAGTATTACCTGCAGACTTTCTTATCACATTCAATAATTTTTGCACCAATAAGTCCTACATAAAAAATCTCTTTCTATGTTGACCTTCATCAGAAGATTTGCAAGGGCTGTTCATTCACCAGGGAAGTCTATAGCTTGTTTTAAATGATTTTGAAGGACCATTAATAAATAAACTTAATCTAAAATTGAGTATTACAGGACAAGATTGTCAAGGTATTTTGGTGCCTAATGCTGACCAGTTTCAAAAATAATTTATTATATACACTGAAGTGTTGTATAGGCACCTTCAAACTCAAAGCAAATGAAAAGATGGTCATTTAATGCAAGTACATTGAAATAATTGATCCCCAGATGTGCTTGGGTAGCAAAATCCACCAAAAAAATAAACAATTGGTGTATGCTATCCTCAAGGAATAGATCATTGAAGCATCTATAAAGGAATCCGAAGCAGATCTTAGCTCCTTGAGAGTTAGAGTACTGTCAGTACCTGAACTAGCTTGTTTAGCCATTCCTCCAAAAATTTGCCCTACAGACTGCAATGTCAAAACCTTAGCATATAGATGAGGTGCCTGCCTTACAACATCATGAACTGAATGGTGCATTTTCTAGATCTGCTTACCCCTATTCTGAAACACTGTATTGGAAACTCCTGCCTATGAGCAAGCTGACTAATCAAGAACCAATCTATCTGAAACCAGAAGAAAAATTAGCTAAATTACATAGATTTTACTGATAACTACTGCTCTATTCATGCATACAACATATGTTGTGCACTTTAAAATGATGGTAATATATTTTATATTTGCTTGAAGAACTGATAGTATTTGTAGTCCCATAGCAAATATTGATCTTCTGTCATGATATAATGCAAATATTCACAGTTCCATGCCAATGCATATTGAACAGAAATATTCATGAGAATAGTAAGTGTTTTGTTATCAACAATTGTCTGTATCACATATTGAAATGCAAAACTCATTACT
This sequence comes from Acanthisitta chloris, assembly GCF_000695815.1. Taxonomy (NCBI): domain Eukaryota; kingdom Metazoa; phylum Chordata; class Aves; order Passeriformes; family Acanthisittidae; genus Acanthisitta; species Acanthisitta chloris. Next base: position 78,994 of record NW_008686304.1, read on the forward strand.
TTTGTATGAAACCACTGTTCCTAAACAAAGCCACAGGATTGTGTATGTATATCTGTTTTATTCATTCACATCAAGAACAAACGTAAATAGTAATCGTTGCATATCTGAATTGTGGCTGAAACTAGAAGTGCACTGTGACCATAGGGCTTTAATCATGTGTCTTGTGGCACGAAAAATAGCAGAATGTGGAGCTATCTTACCACAGCATGGTAAAGTCCAACAATAAAGATGGAAGAAGGAAATAACTTGATGTTCCTAAAAATCACTGGTATAATAAGAAAGAGTTGGTTTAATACAAGTGTGCATTAGATATTAAAGAGGCATTATTTTTGCAAGCAAAATTGTGCCTTATAGCAAATGGCTGTATTGATAGTGGTGGGATAATATTTGCTGAGATAAACAAAGTACGCTACTAGATCATCCCTTGAAAAGTACAGCATACATATGTACTTGCAGCCAGCACTAATTCCTCTTGTTACAGGCTGCTTTCATTCTTCTACTCTGAAAATCATTTACTAAAGCATCTACCTGATACAGCAGTGGAAGTGACATTTAATATAATTGAACTAAAAGCTTTTGACTGCTTAATTGGTGAGGAATTTCAGTCCCTACACTGTCAGTGGATTGAGCCATGCAACTATAGCCACTTCAACTGTCATGTTTTATCTGCTCAAAATACAAGCCCCATCTTTTACATGTTAAATTGCCTGGGGAGTCTGATGTGATTATTTGCCTTCACATGTGTGGAGCTGTCCTTCAGCCATTCTACATTCACAGAGCAACATTAATGTGACTTCAAGTAACATGACTCCTCCCTGAATACTGTTGCTTCCTCACCAGGCCTAAATATATTCCTTCTTACTCCAGAGGCCCCTAAGCAGAAGTTACATTGAGGTCACTCCAGATGGAGGTGGCAGTATTTAAATACATTCCCGTTCTTGACCATTCCCACACCTATTACTTAATAGAGTCCTACCTTGTCTCTGATGTCAGATTAGCCTTTGCAGCTTTAAGAATAGGGAAAGCCCTGCCTCACCCTCTGTATACCACAGTCATTACTAGACTGGCAGAACAGCAATTCCTGCCCATTTTAGATTTTATTGCAAAGTTTTCTAGCTTTATTATTTTTCATAGCACTGTGAGATTTTATTGCATGTCCTGTTTGCAATTCATATGCTAATTGGCTTTCAAATTGCCTGTTGTCAGAGAGATCTGCTGCTTTGCCACAATTGTTGATTTGGGTTCAGTCTAAGGCCAGTGCCTTGCTGTGCTGTATTTACGAGATTGTTTTCCATAATTTATTTCCCCCAGTTTCCTTGCAAAGCCCTCAGGTTTGCAGATGCATTTACTCCTTCAGATATTTTGATAGTTCTAATTAGTATACATCTTTAACATTCTGCAATTTTCTTAATTTGTCTGTTTCAATTTTAGAACTTTTTTAATTGCCCCTATGAAAGTGCACTTTCAACAGAGACTAGCAATAAAGGTAACCCTGAGAATAAGGGAGCCCAAAGCACATGGTGACAAGGTTTGTTAATTACTGCAGTGGAATTAAGAGTACATAATTAAGATAAAATCATCCAGTTAAAATATAACAGTTCATGTCAGAATATGGACCTTCAAATGCATCACTGTATGGCTTCTGTAATTCTTTTCTTCTAAGTTTATAATGTATTAGTGGGCTCAGTAAATATCACCTGTGAGCTGAAAACATTTTTACCTGAAAAAATGATTTCTAAAAACCAAAGTGGTTTCTCTTGTGGTAGTTAAATTCTGTAGAAATAGTCTCCTGAAAATTGCTAATGCTGAGAACACTCAAAAGGTTTCAGTCTTTCAAAGATATCAGTGGTATTGCCTTATTAACTACCTGAATGAGCTGTGTTGTACATCAGCTTTTAATTACTGCACATCCTAAAACTTTTCTTGATATTAGAGAGAAAAACGTTTTTTCAAATTGCATAGTTTTATAAAATTTGTGTTACTTTATTGATGTGGTGGGCTGATCTTAGCCATCTTCAAGACCCCACCCAGTCATTCTCTCAGGTCCCCTCCTCTATAGGATTGGGGAAAAAATTAAGATGAAAACCTTTTGGGTCAAGATGAGGACAGGATGATTACTGACCAGTTACTGTGATGGGCAGGACAGGCTCAACTTGGGGAAAAGTAATTTAATTTATTGCCCATTAAAACAGAGTTGGATGTGTCATAAAAATTTCACAACTGGCCTGTGCTGATCAAGTATAGAGGCAAGGATACAAAGTACAGAACTACACGAGTAGTTTTATTCAGGTGTATGAAGTGCCTGGTTCATACTGGAGTCACACTTCTTTCAAGCATTCGTGTACAAAATTATTTGACCAATCACTACTTAACACATATACTATTGTCTTGCAAAGCAACTATAGTTCTATGACATCATCATCCATTTGCTTCTTTCTTGAACTAGATGTCCCAGGACTGAATCTTGCTACAGTTATTTATTGCACTGGTTTTGACTGAGATAGAGTTAATTTTCTTCATAGCACAATTGTCAAATCATTAAGGCTGAAAGAGACCTCTAAGGTCATTGAGCCCAACTGCTAACCTAACATTGCTCTCTTTACCAGTAAACTATATCCCAAGTCCTACATCCACACATTTTAGAACATTTCATAGAATCATAGAATGGTTTGGGTAGGAAAGGACCTTAAAGATCATCTAGCTCCAAACCACCTGCTATGGGCGGGCACACCTTTCACAAGACCAGGTTATTCAGAGACCTATCCAACTTGGCCTTGAAGACTCCCAGGGATGTAGCATCCACAGCTTCTCTCAGCAACCTGTTCCAGTGCATGACCACCCTCACAATAAAGAATTTCTTCCTAATATCTAATCTAAATCTACTCTTTTCCAGTTAGAAACCATTGTCCCTTGTCCTGTCACTACATGCTCTTGTAAATACGTGCCATTTCTTGTTGGCTCCCTTCAAGTACTGGAAGTCCACACTATGGTCACACCCAAGCCTTCTCTTTTCCAGGCTGAAAAATCCCAATTCTATCAGCCTTTCCTTATAGGAGAGTTGCTCCATCCTTCTCATCACCTTGCTGGCCCTCCACTGGACTCACTGATGTCCTTCCTGTGTTGGAGACTCTAGAACTGGACACAGATGCTCCAGCTGGGGTCTTCCCAGACCAGAGTAGAGGGTAGAATTACCTACCTTGACCTTCTGTCCACACTGCTTTGATACAGTCCAGGACACAGTTGGCTTTTCAGGCTGCAAGTGCACATTGGCAGCTCATGTTGAACATCTGATCCAGCAGCACCCCCAAGTCCTTCTTGACAGAGCTGCTCTTGATCTGTTCAGTCTCCAGCCTGTATTGAATACCGGGAGTTGCCCCAACCCAGATGCAGCACTTTGCACTTGATCTTATTAAACTGCATGAGATTCCCATGGTCTTAAGTTTGTCCAGGTTCCTTTGGATGGTATACCATCCTTGAGGTGTGTCATAAAGCACCACTTAGCTTTGTGTCATCTGCAAACTTGAGAGGGTGCATTTGAGCCATTCGTCTACATTATTGGTGAAGATATTAAAGAGCATTGGTCCCTAGACAGAACCTTGAGGTACACCATTTGTCACTGGTATCCGCCTGGAGACAGAACCATTAACCATAACTGTCTGTGTCTATCCAGCCAATACCTTATTCACTGAACAGTCCACCCTTTAAATCCATGTCTCTCACACACATGCAGGACCATGTCAAAGGACTTACAGAAATCTAGTGACATTGATCAGTCTTCCTTTGTTGACCATTGCTGCCACTTGATCATAGAACACCACCATATTGGTAAAGCACTATTTGGCCTCAGTGAATCTGTGCTGGATGTCTTGGATACTTCCTTATATTGCATGTGCCTAAGCATATCTTCTAGGAGGATCTGCTTCATGATCTTCCCAGGCACAGAAATGAGGCTCACAGGTCTGTAGTTCTCCATGTCTTCCCTTCTCCCCTATTTAAAATAGGATGTCTCCCATTTTTGCAGTCGCTGGGGACTTTGCCTAAGTGCCTTGACTTTTTAAATATGATAGAATGTGGCTTGGCAATGACATCAGCCAGTTTACTCAGGAGTCTGGGATGCATCTTGTCAGACCGCATAGATGGGTGGCTATTCATTTCATAAGTGGTCTCAGACCTGCACTTCATTTGCAGTGGGAGAACTTTGCTCCCCCAACCCTAACCTAGAGGTTCTGGGAAATTAGATACATGGGAAGCCTGACTGCCAGGGAAGACTGAGGCAAGAAACTCATTGTGTAACTCAGCCTTCTCTATATCAATTGTCACCAGCTTTCATTTCTTGGTTTTTTTTGAGTGGGTACACTCTCATTGACCTTTCATTTCTGACCTATGTACTTAGAGAATTGCTTCTTGTTATTCTTCACATTCATTGCCAAGTTCCGTTCCATCTGTGCTATGGTTTTCATGATCCCATTCCTACACATCCATACCTGTACTCTCCATAGGTAACCTGTCCCTGTTGCCACTGATCATACATTTCCTTCTTATTCTTCAGTTTGAGGAGCAGGTCCCTGCTCAGCCAGGCCAGTTTCCTGTCTGTTTTGCTTAATTTCTTACATGTGGGGATGAAGAGCTCTTGCACTCTAAGAAAAGTGTCCTTAATTTTAATTAAGTGTCCTTATTTGCAATGAAAGTTATATAATGTGAAATGTTTTTGCACATTAATAATTTTCCTTTTCACTGGTTATCTGTGCATCTTGCTCCTCTTGTATATTAGCAAGTAAGACTCTGAGCTTGCAATGTGTTACGTATATAGTTCATTCATTTTACATGTGTGAACAGTCTTACTGATTTCAATGGAACTGCTCATCTCTGTACAATATGTTAGATGTATAAACTTTTAAGATTTGAGTTCAAGTATTCAAATTTTAATTCTACATAGGAAGAAAATGAATGAAAGTAAAAGGAATCATTTCTCTACTATTTCCCACAGCTCAATACAAAGCAGAATTCTTGCAATACATACAATGAAATCATGAGAGTAGTTCCTTAGACAGATAAGCCACAAGTGTCTTTAAACTTGCACTGCATAATTTTCATAATTTTGAAATTAACCTGTCCAACGATTCTTGTATACAATCAACAAATTGAGCCAAAATACTATGATTTATCATGTGATTGATGTTTCAGGAGAGATGTTTGAAAGTGACAATATAATCAATGGAATGTATTAAATTAGTCTGCATGATTGGTTCTCTGTTTTTGTGTCAGACAGAAGATCTTAGTGAAGATCTTAGCTATGCTCCTTAGAAACATAGTCTGTAAGTTTCCTGTCAGAAAATGAAGAATTAAAATTTTGCAGAGTCCTTAACTGAGTATTTAAAAAGTCTTATCAACTGAATGGTTATACATTTTGGGTTTGTATCTTTCCTGATGGATTGCAAACACAAATAATGAACCTAACAAGTGTTCAAGGTTTCTGTAGTAAACTAAAGCACTAGAGAGAAATCTCCTTCCACTGTTATTTGCATCAGTTTAAAGAATCCACAGTGGTTCATGGACAAATGTTTCCCCTTCTGTATTTTAATTGTGCACTAATAAAGTGCTAGTTTATAATTTAAGGATAATATCCATAATTGAATTTTTAGACTTGAAACCACTTCCCATCCAAAACATTGGATGCTCTTAGAAAAACAAAAATCCAATTTAAAAAATCTTCTGCACCCTATTTGACTTTTCTTAAACAATCAAATGATAATCAGATAGCATTTAAGCCTTATTGAGTGTTTTCCCCCCCAGTAATCTTTCAGTGCTTATCAACAATAAATTGCTTTATGGGGAAAATGCTATTTGGATTAATAGTGCTTTTAATCCTTATTTCGTAATCCAAATTACTTATTTTACCCTCTTGCACTAAGCAATGCACTTCAAAATGCTAAAATCTCTATAATTTACCCAGTTAATGGCTTTCTCAACTCTACTTCACATGATTTTTTTTGGGGGGGAAAATAGCAGACCTTAAATATGGCATCTGCTTGATGCTGACTTAACTTGCAGATAGCCTGCTTGTGAATCTGAATTTTTAAAGATACATTACATCATCTTTTTAAAATCATCCTGCATAATAAGATTAATCCTATGTATGTTTCTTTTTCTGTGGAAAACTGTGTAAGGAAAATAATATCCTGTTCAAATATCTGCCCATATTTGAGCCAGTAGTCAACTACACAATTTTCCTTGAGGTTTGAGGACTATGACTTGTTAAAAAAAAAAAAAAAAAAGAGGACTATATAGACATCAGTTTTGACATTTAGCGTTTTTCCAAACTCCAGTGGTCTACTCCAATTGTTTTGCTCTTCAGGAACTATGGACCATATGAATTCCCTGAGTCATGATAAATTGAAACAGTGCCCTTTTTTATAGCTCTGAGGTTTTGAGCTGTGTTCACGGAAGACAGAACTGAGAGGTGATGACTGGTCAGTTTAAGAGGTAAAGCCTCTTCTACCACACTGTCTATGTGTTGCAAAAGACATGGAGCCAAAACATGGATATTCTTGAAGAAGAAAAATGTAAGAAGGTACTATGAAGAGAGGAGGAAACAAATGAACAAAACCAAACCAAAACCCACTCTAAATGCGGTTTTAAATACAAGTGCACTAACACTAAGAAAACTGCATTCCGATTACTTGTTTCAGCTTGGCTGGAACACACCACTCACTTTTAAAGATTGCATAAATAGTTATTTAACTATAACAGCCAGTCAGACATAGACATGGAATTGCTTGAAACAGAATTTCAATACTGCTCCAAATAGCAGTTTTGAGAGGAGGGGTTGTTTTTGCCCTGGAGTTCACCTCATTATTAAATGTTAGTTTCAAAGGAAAGTAATTCAGAAACAATTGCATAAGGAATGTTAACCTTTTTCTTTCTAGATATGTAACTGTAGGAATATGACAATACGTATCTGCTTTGATAACATATAGAAGTATAGCAATTTACCTGAATTAATATCTAGCTATCCTGTCTCATTTATTAGTCTGTATTTAATATTTCAGCTAACTGCTTGGAGCTTGTATTTAAATGGCAAAATGCCTGTCTGCTGTTTTTAATGAAAACACTATTTTCTCGAAACTAGTAATTTTTTAAAAGGTATATGTGCTGCAGAATTGTATTCTCTTAACTTCTGAGTTGTTTCCAAATTCTGCTTCAAGTAAAACTCTCTGGTTTAGATCTAAAATATTTGAAAATCGCAAGAGAAATATGCCATCATAATCTTTGTTTGTTACTGTTGAATATAAACAAGGAAACAAACAATCAACCTGAAAACAGTTGCCATGATCTGAACTGTAGGCAAGTTAAACAATAACAGGTGTCCTTGCATTTGGAAGTAAGTTTGGATTTAGAGTAAATTATCTCAAAAGATCACACCTGCATAAGAGACCCCCGCCAAAATCCTAATCCATATTTTTGCAAAGCCTGTGTTAATAAATTAATGTGCATCCTGAAATTCAATAGACCAGGCATATTTCTAGCTCCATGCAGGTATGAAAGGCATTTATAACTGAATCTTGGTCTGTGATCACTACACTGAAGCTCCACAATTTCTAAAAAATACGATTTTTAATCATCTTACCTGTTTTAAAGTTTTTCTTTCTGAGAAAGACTGTATGCACACTTTGAAATATGATTTTTTTTCAGCTCTATCTGTGCTGCTGCAAGTTTGGTGAGGCACATCTGTTTCTTCAAATTGGCAGAACACTAGACAACTGATTTCTGTACAGCAGTGCCCTGGCTGGTTTACTTCAATGCAAGGGGTCATTTTAGTATAATGACTTACATTCTTGCTTTTCTTTGTCCATATTCTTATGCTAGTTATTTTTAGCTAGCAATCCACTTTTAAATTACTTTACGGAAATACTGCTTTTATCATAAAATTAAGTTGTTCGAATCTCTGTTTTGTACAGCTTGATTACCTAAAGAAATTAATTTTAATGATCTTTTCAAGTCTTGAGTTCATAATTACTGCCAAGATTTTTTATCACTTTTTTCCTTACTTTCATAATGCCCATATTTAACTTTCATATTAAATCAGCCATACCCTGCTGTCATCCTTTGAGTCATGCTTTGAATGAAGGCTGAGGAAGCCACTGACTGTTGTCCTCCATTTGGCACTGCAGGATAAATGAACAATGTTGTTGGGCTTTTACAGGCTGCACATGGCTGGTCATTTATTAATTGAACACCCTGTATTGTGAAGTGTATTCTTTAACCCTAGTTTCTGAAAGATTACTAAGAGTTTGGTGTCATTTTATTATAATTAAATAGAAACCTTTGCCAGTGAGCTCAGTGTTGCAGCCAGCATTACGGACACAGAGGTATCCATATTACAAATGACAAAAATTGTTCCTCACCGTTAAGTATTGAAAAATGGATTTTAGATTTCTCATGAAATAAACTGGGAGATGGAGGAGATGCAACGGCTAAAAGTAACACTTCTAAGGATGAAGTATTCCTTTGAGGACAGTCACTTGTCAAAGAAACAGTAGTGTGGGTATTGGATCATGGAGCTATGGCTGTCTGGTTGTTGGTTTGGTTTTCTGATGGTTTGGGGTTTTTTAATCGGACAGGGCAGAGTTTTTAATAATGACTTGTGCTTGATTCTCCCTTCAATGTTGTACCATGGGAAATTATTTTTGGATAGAGCTAATTGTCATAAAGATGAAAAAATAAAATCTATGAGTGGTATTTTTTTTCTCCTGATTCACTTAGCAAGGTGCTATGTGTACCAAAAATGAAGGAAATCATACATTTTCCTTCCACCTATGTCACTTCGAAGTTATTGTTCCTGACTCATTTTAGAGGAAAACACTGGTCTATATTGAAAACTGCATTTCTTTGGAACAATTGGTGGGGTTTTTATAATATAAAAAGGAATGTAGTGGAAGCTTGGCAAGAAAAATAAAACTTGTCAATGAACAATATATATATTTCTCCTTTAGACTTAAAAAAACCCACCAATGTATTGTTAAAACCTTACATTAAATGTGAGAGAAGTTTTAATCACAAAAGAGAGATCTTATATCCGACTGAGGTTTTTGTGTGACACACTGTGGTTCTGATTAATTTTTTTTGGCAAGTTGAAGTCCCTTGAAAATAGTTTTCACAGTTGAAGTGTTGGTATAATCTTAACTATAGCAGTGTCATCATACGAAAAGAAGAATAATCAATAGCGATCTCAATAAAACAAAAATAAGTGAAAAGTATGTATCTTTACTTGCATTTCCTGAAGGGATATCTAATTTGTGGAGTACTGCCAAAGTGCACTATTTTTCTTGAGATTTATTCTGCATAAAAGAAACAGAAGGGTTTTTTCTTGTTTTCAGCAGTTTTACTCAATTTCTACTCACAGCATTGCACATTAGCCTGTCAAGAAAAGCCATCACCTAGCAGCTCCATTCTAAGATTTCTTTTATGAGTTTCTACTAATGGTTATGTGCCATTAAGACAGGTCATACTGATACAATCATGTCTGTCTGTGTGTGTCTGCCTGTGCTTTGCACAATTATGTTGCTGAGTGTACCAGACTTTTGATTTCATGAGTACTACAGAAATCTGCATATAAAGTGGGCTTCTTTCCGGCTCACCTTGACGATATGTGCTACATTTTTAACACATAGCAGTTTGTTTAAAATTCGATTCCTGTTCTCAGGATACATTTTTCTGCAAGGTATCTTATTTCTTCAGATAATGAAGGACAAGTGGCTATGTGTGGTGAGTATTCTCTCTTGTAGTCTTACCTCTTTCTGTTTGGAGCTAAAAGAATTCTCCCTTGCACTCTGACATAAGGCTGTATCATCTTGCAGTAGAACAAACAGATTCCAGGCATGAATCATGTCATTGCAAACACAGCAGCATCTTACAGCATAGCAGTTTGAACCATGCAGAATTATACCTTACTGCAGGTAATCACAGTGGAAGGATTAAACGTAAATCTACTGATTTCTTGGGAAGTTTGGTGTGGAATGCATGTGTATGCATGTACTACCTCTAATCATCATTGGTTCCTCATCTTCTAGTGTTTCTCTCTATATTCTGATGTCTGGCTCCTTGTTCCTTTGTTTATAGTTGTGGAGAATATGGCAGAGTAGGTGAGTAAGTATTTACCAAATATTCCTGTGCAATGAGACAAGAAACAATAAGAAAACAAAAGAAAAGAAGGAAATAGATGGGAAGAGTAATTAATCCATAGGGTATTGTCTGCTAATTAGAGTGCAAAAGAATTACCTCTGTAATGGAAATCAACATCATGAAATGTTTATACTTTAAGTTTGTGAGCCTGCCTCACATAAATTAGATTCTGCTGTAATCTCGAAGACTCAGCCTGAGTTGAGTGTTCAGGTTGATAATAAACCATCATGTCTTCTTTCTAATGACTGGGTTTTGAATCTCACTTGAATAAAATTTCTATCAAATCAATGATAAAAAATTATTGCCTTTATGACAATAAGATTTCTAGAGGAACTTCATAGAAGAAATGACGAGTCAGATGATTTAAACAACAATTATAAATTGCTGAGAAAAGCTAATGAAACATCTGACTACTGTGTGGTGACATTTGTCCACGTAGTGAGTTTATTGCACATCTAATAATTTCAGATGGAATAGAAAAAAAAAAGAGAGAATTGTTGTATTCATTATAATATTTGCTGGAGCAAAACATCAATGATTAATTGACTTGTTGTACATGTACACATATACATATTTTCTCTTTGCATAGGTAGGGAGGGAATTTCCACAACTGAAGGGTAATCTCAAAGATTTAGAGAGGTGTTCTAGGCAGATAACAACTTAAGGCCATCTTTATGCGTCTATATTCAATGGAAAAATTATGTTAAGATGAATTCCAGAGCAGTCTTCTGGAAAATAGCAGAGAAAAAGTGCAGAGGGGAGGGTTTTGGCCATGATTTTGAAGACTATGACCATTTGCTGATGAAGGTTCTCAGAAAATAACTGTAGGCATTGATATAGAAGTGATTTCATTTGCTTAAAATAGCTTTTTATTAAATTATATTGATCTCATTTTGTCTACATTCCAAATAGGAAAGTTTCCTTAGGAAAGATCCTTCATGCAGTACCGCATCTTCTGGTAACTTGAGTGAATACCATAATGCAAGAGAAGCTCTGTTCAGGCATATGATTGCAAGGAAATTCTAATTACCATGTACTTAGAATAAACCTGCTAAAAGCTGAAATTTTGAGAAGCTGCAGCATGGTCAGATCAGATCTTGGGAATAATAAAAAGTATATATTGGGGTATATGACTAATTCAGGTCTCTGAATAGATGTAGGAAGATGTCAGAACTCTTTTCCTGGTCTTCCAGCTTATATTTCACAATGAGGCATCAAGTAATGCAATCAACATCATTCAAGAAGGACAAGCAAATGTCTGTCTCTGTGCCATGAGGCATCAAGTAATGCAATCAACACCATTCAATAAGGACAAGCAAATGTCTGTCTCTGTGCTTAGCACTGTGTTACTATTGCTGTAAAGCATCACTCCACATTTAATATGACTGTATGTCACAGGATCGTACAGTGGTCTAGCACATCCTTCAAAAATATGTATTTAAAGGAGAAAAAGTTGAATAACTCTAACTTCAAACTTCAAATTTAACATTTCCTCTTCAGTACTTAGATTGCCAAATGTCCCATTTTCTGAAATGTAAATTTCACTCTAACTAGCACAGAAACCCAAACCAGCTTATAGACTTTAGAAACATATAACTAGAACTAAAAATCTAAACTAATGTTACCTTTTTACCACTCTTAACTCACACAATAACCAATTGATAGCTGAACTACATTATCACCTTCTTGCTTAGTCATGCCATGGCCTCTGCCTTTCCTTAAAACAACAGTACTGTTAACTCTGAATAAACCTTTGCATTTCTTGAAGCCAAAATCCTTTCACTTTACAAGGCAGAAAGGCTTTTGCTGTTAAGGGTATGTGAAAGTGGAAAGTGCATTGCATTGTTCTCTAAAACTTTAAAGCACCTACATTTTTATATCACTGTAACTTCTGGTTAGAAACTTGCAGAGTAGAACTCAAAATCAAGTTTGTTCCCAAAGAATTTAATCCACAGGCTATCCCGAAGCCTCATGTGCATGATGTACACTAGCAGAGGACTACGTCACTTCTCTTTGCTCAGTTGTCTGGAAAATGTATTAGAGGAATGTAAGAAATGTACACAACAAAACCCCCATGGCATACTGCAATTTGTAGGTGTAACAGTTGACAACCATTATCCATAAAAATTACCCTGAAGCAATAAAAGAAGGAATGACAAAATACAAAAACGAAAGGCATTAACAATAAAGCCTCTATTGCCCAGTTTCATGTTTCTTTGGGTTTTTTTCTCCCAAAATATTGCAGTTCAAAAACTCAACCTAAATCTTTCTTTTTGGCATTTAAAACCACAACTTCATCATTAATATTATGTAACGTCCTAGGCAGTACTCTTGCTACATCCAATATATTGGATAATCAAGTTTACTCTCGGTTCAACATTTACTTTGTCTCCTAATTTTCAGAGAGAAGTGCGACTAAGAAACAAGTTGAAGGGACTGAAATGTCTGGCATGATGTCATGATGTCACTGTCATGATGTCACTCAGCAGACTTGTGGAATGAAGACTCTCTGTCATTGTCACAAAAACTACAAAATGCACAAGAAGTTCAAGGCAAGCCATGTTGACCACAAATTAGTAGTGTAGGTTAAAGAAAACTAGAATCCAGTCAAATAAAATAACCATCCCAACGAGTAATGGCAAATCTGTATGCAGTGAAGTCTTCAAACAGTCATTTATCACTGTATGCTGAGACATATAAAAGAGTCAGCAAGAGAAATTAAAGTGTGTTGGGAGACTCCACTTTCTCCACTTGCCTGTTCCTCTGCTACTTATATGGGCCAAACATAATGCCAGGATGCAATACAGTGGAAAAAGTTTTGAATGTGGTGATTATATGTTTAATGCAGCAGGTGTATAGGGTGTCTGTCAGAGGAGGTGCAGTATGTCATTTGGTGCCAAGCAGTGTTCAGAGTTCAGGTCTTATCGTCATATTTAGCATCCTCACATGATTTACAAAAGCCAATAAATCCATCGAAAAGTAACCTATGTAAAAATAAAGACATTTTTAAGGAAGAAACTAAAGAGTGGAGCTAAGGGAATTAAATCCTGCTCAGTTTTATGGCCATTACTGAAGGGCATTTTCCAAAAAGTGCAGCACTAATGAATACAAAAAAGCTGGTTTAGCCAAAAAGGTAAGAAAAGTCATTAGACGTAAGAAACCACCTGTAAAAAGCTGAAGACAGCTTTTTCAGAATGAAAGTAGAAAATAGGAGGAACCCGGGCAAACAAAATTTAGAAAAGAAATTAATCCAAAAGACTTTGAGGAGCAATTGACATGAGAATCAAAATAAACAGCAAAACTTTCTTCAGACCGGAACGTCAAAAAAAACCTTCCGTCAGTCTGTTCAGTTAGTTGCAGATCAGGTTGTTAAAAGAGCGCCTAGAGAGGGCAAGACATTTACAGAGAAACTAAAATTATTCTTTTCAAGAGGTTACACTATGAAAGAGTGGCAGCAATTCACATGCTAGACCTCACTGTTGAGTATAGCTAAGCAGAGGGTAAGTCTGAAATTGAAGAGGATATGGAACAAGTTGATAGCATGAACACTCATGAGTCAGCAGGACTGGGATGGCATTTACTTTCTAAGAGAACTCAGGGGTAGAGCAGATAAATTACTAATAGCATTTTTAAGCAAGAGTCTATCAATTTCCTGCTACAAAGGTAGGGTAGAAAATGTAGCACTGACTTTAAAAATAAAAGTTTAAGAAAGTTAAAGGAAAGTACAGACCTATCAGTCTGATATCAGTATTAAACCAGTTAAATGGGTTTCTTTTTTTAAGAAGACCTGCCTATCTTCCCTTAAGAATTTTCTGAAGGAATTAGAAAAAAAAGCAGATAGGATTGACTCAGTTACTATATCCCCTGCTTGGTTTTTCAAACAAAGCTTTATAAAATGTCTCCCAAAGGTTGCTTAGCCACTTCTGTTTTATAACACCACTGTTTTGGAAAGAAATCCTAAATAGTGACAGCTAAAATAAAGACAAAGATAAATTGAAAATGAGCTCAACGAAAGTAACAAGGATATTTAAATCTATAGAAAATAAAATTTGAAAAATATTCACTTCTTTCATCTTTTCATAATGCAGTATGAAGTTTTAGTGGCATTTTTGGACAGGAGAATGTTAGAACTTAAAACCATTTCCCTTTCTGGATTCTGTCTTGGGTTTGGTCTTGTTTTTTTCCCATATAATTTATGTTTCTGCTTATTTCTTCAATGGAAGTACCAAGTTCTGCTTGGACCTGTTAGTATACAAAAGCATTAATATATTTGAGAGAAGTCTACTTGCTTTTGAAGTCCTTTTGAAGTAGAAAAGTCTCCAGTATGGCGACTGTAGATATGTAGGCAATTACTGCAGTCTTTAATAGCATATATAATTCCAGAATGCATATTCCCAAAATGAGGAGCTTGAGTATCCTTCAGATGGCTATTGTTTGTGTTGAAAATGACTTTTCAGAAACGTCCTTTCTTTTATATGTGCAACTGCAGTAATTCAATGTAAAAATATAAATGCTAAACTGTGTGCTTACTATTTGAACAAAATTTGTAAAATAAATGCCATTTTTTTAGCTGCACACTAAACTAAATTTGCAGTGCAGAAGGATTTAGGTCACCTCAACAGGTGAAAGTAAGTTGCTGGAGCAAGAACAGAATTTAATCAGACTGTACACACCGTTTATAGATTAACTGCATTTTTTTCTGATGAAGAAGAGTCTTTGGATAGATTTTTGAAAAGTACTGTAGCAAAGATGAAAGAACCTCATTATATTAGGATAATTAGAGATTCCAGTTGTTAGTAAATCAAGAGTGCATCCCATGAATTTTCAGTGCAACAGTTGGTATTTCTTTTGGCTTTGTTTTCAGTTACAGAATGTTCATTATTGCATACAGATGTTCAGCCTTCACAGCTTTCTTTTTCTCAGATAATAGGCTTATTAGTTTATTCCACTTCAGCTAAGAGGATACTATTAGTGATAGATTTTGTCACAACACTCGTCATGTGTATTGTACTACAGACCCTAACTGTATCTTCTTGTTTTCTAGCTGCATGATGTTGATCACATTAGCTCTTGGCTTCTAAAGTCTATCAGATTTTATGCTGTGAGGATATTAAGAAAACATTTGAATTTGCTCCTTTTCAGGCTATCAGTCCTTTTGTTCTGTTACATATCTGCATTATCAAAGTCCACAGCAGTACAGTAAAGTCATTTCTGCAAAGTCACTGTGCTATGAAAATTGTAGATAGCAGACACTGACATCAGAGGCATCAGCTACTATAACAATTTTCAGGTGCTATGCTGTTTCTCAGAGATCAATTAAGCCTGGTTGAATGAGGATTTGAAATGACATCTATGATATGCTTTTGTTATGAGCTACGTGTTGAGTGACAGATATGGTGTGCTTCTGTTATGAGCTCTGTATTGAGAAAGTGACCTGTAATAGGATGAATCTTCTAAGAGTCATCAACCTCTGTCAATGCTGCTACAATTTTATAAATTTTAAGTGTCAGCATTTAAAAACTCTTTTTTACTGCTGTTTAAAAAATAAACAAGAACAAATACAGGCTGTTCAGATATTTAATTAACATATGGCAGAACTTGAAGGTATTATGAGCTTGTGTGCATTCTTCACTGGAAATGAGCCTATACCTCTTCAATGCAATTTTGTGAGAGGTTTGTACAGATGAGATTGCAATCTTTTGTACTTGCCCTGGTTTCAGCTATGCACACATATACACCTTTAACTTGTGAGGTAGCTTTAAGATGTCAGGTTCTCTGGATCAAGTGTTCATTTCTGAACTATGCAGCTAAACTTTATAATCAGGGAAAAGAAAGAGATGCTGAAGTGCATGATTGATCTTATTCTAAGGCAAATCCTTGAAATAGGTCACAGGATTCATGTCCTGAAAGTATGAATTTCATTTTATTGACTGAAAAACTGAAGTAGCTCTGTCAGATGTAGATGCATACACAGTAGGCACTGAAATACTGAGGAGATGAATCACATCCAAAGTACCAGACAATCAACTCTCTTACATTCTGTTTTGAGCACTGCACTTCAACTGCAGATCTTGTGAATAAACTATTTCAAAATGCTGAGCAACAGTTACTCTCCGACTTTTCTCTATTTGGATATCAAAAATACTTCTCCAGAGGAGAAAGCAAAGAATTTGCCCCTCAGTATGTGACAAAATGTTCCTTACTGAAACAACCCAGAGTTTGTGAGAATTATGTATGCTTAATGAAATTCTTGAGTATGAGTTCACAATTAATTTTTTTAAAGCCTCAGGAGTATTGAAAACTAGTAGATGTTTTTTTGAAAATGAGTGCTGTTATATAAAGGGTAATTCACACATCTGAATACTTGTTAACTCATGTACAATACTATCATAAAGGTACAAGTGAAATGGCGATTGATTAATAAAAAAGCTGAATATTTAATTTTTTACACAATGCTAATTATTTGCTGTCATTCATTGCTACAAGCTGTGACTAACACAAAGTTTGTAGTATTAAAGGATTATTTCTTTGTATTGCTGAGGTCACATCCTTAGATAAAATTAATCCCCTCAGGAAGAGAAGATAAAAAGCCTCATGTTTCCAAGTGTAAGGCAACTGGGAAGAAATTTTCTGTGTGTTTGGATTGCATTTCCAGGCAGGTTTACCTGCCACTTAGCTAACAAGATGATAAAGAGAATTTCCTACCTTTGCTGACAGCTAAATTTTGATTAATGTCATATTAGAGAATTCTTATGATAACTTTAATTACAACCCAATTTTATCTTATTGTTTACCAAGCACAGTGAGGTCCTTTGATTTCCTTTGAATCATTTATATGCATTTGGTGTTGAACTAAATCTTCACCAGATGGACCATTCAGGTCCAGCATGGAGATTAACAGATTTTCAGCAAACTAACCCAAATTGTCAATTACCAGATTTTCAGCAAACTAACCCAAATTGTGCTGAAAACTATAAGTGGTGCATACTTTGGAACATAGCCTGTTAGAGTTCACTACTGATTGAAGCTTCTTTGCGATCTTTATGTAAACTAATTAGCTTTAATTCAAGAATACTATATTTTGTACCTTTAAGAAAATCCAAGCACTTCTTAGTTCTTTGCAGGCAAGTTTCTTATCTTTCTCACAAACTGTATTTAAATTTCAGTGTGGCCTTTTTTTTCCCTACTGAAAAATAGGAATTATTGTTTAGTAAAAAGTTTTATTAGTATCATATTATTTTTAAAAAAGTACAGAACCTAAGTGAGAGAAGATATGTCTGTGCATGCCAACATCATCTCATAAAAAGATCAGAATTTATCAGTCACATCCAATAAAGAGCTCAGTCTTCCCTAGCCAGGCGTTCAGGTTTGGCTACACTGAAAATACCCCACAGTATTATTTCCCAACTCTTGGCTTTTTTAGATGTCACATGCAGCTGATGACATTAAGCTTCTGATTGTTCTGTGAGCCTTCATGGTCTTCCTTTGGAAACAAACAGGTGTACCTGACAGGAGGCATCACATAGCTGAATGATCAAAGATGGTGTTGTTGATAAGCAAAACCAAGGAGGATTAAAGTAAGCTGAAAACATGCTAGAGTGTGATTTTATTTTTAAATTAATACAAATATATGCAAAGTAAAGATTACAATGGCTTTTAAACCTGAAATAACTTGTAAGCTAGACACCGTCTGATCTGAAACTCTTGTTATTCATGCACTTAAAGCTAAGATTTGTAACACTTGCTGACTTGCTTCAAAATTAATGGTTTAGGGGTTTTTTTACTTGTATCTTCTCTTGGTTCATTTACTTTGCAAAGTATGACATACATGAATCCACTGTCAACAAATAGATGCATACTCACGTGCTCTTTCAATACAATATTATAGTGAACAGGCAATTGCAACTTTTCTGGCAATTACTTCTGGCAACTGACTGTAGATATTGCAATCTACATAGAAATCATAATTTCCTTTGTTAAAAGGTTAATGCTCAAAATTAGGCCTCCTGTTTGTGTTTAACAAAGTCCATTTGACTTAGACTTGATGGTTTAATTTGTACTAAATAACTGCTAGTTTATTTTTTATGAATCTGTAAAGATTCTACTGGAATATAGAAACAATGAAGAATATACTCATTGAGGGCATGAGTTTCCCTCAAATGAATCTCCTTTCAGTGAATTTGTTGTATTTGTTGTGCCCATAGATTGCAACCATAAGATAGAAGGAAAGGCAAAAGCCAGAAATGCTGTAAGGCAAAGGTTTGTTTTATTTAAACTATGATAATAGACCTTTTGGGAGAATGATATCTGCAGTCAGTTTTCTTGATTAAATGTCTACATGAGAGTTAGCTTAGCATCACTATGTGGTATTCAAATATCTGTCATCCATCAGCTTTGAGAATTTTGATTTGGTTTACTGGCAAAATCCTGACAGATTCAGCATGTCTAAAGTACATTTCTCTAAGGAGATCTGATTTGCCCTGAATTTCACAGTAAATAGGGGTTTTTTGGGTCTGGGGTTTGTTTTTGATTTGTAATTGAGAGGGTGTTTTTTTGGTAATTGAATTAATACATAAATAATTTTGCTTCATTTTATAGCTCCAGTGGATGACTTGATTTACCAAAGTGTAGGAGACAAAGCTTAATGTAGTTGCTCAGTGGTTGAGAGATTGATGAATCTGGTTTACCAAAGTATAAATTCTTTCATTAAGCTGTAAAAAGACTTTAGTTCACGATTCTGCAAGTTCTATATAAATCCAAAGTAACTTATGAAACACTAATATGCAGATTATTTTTCTTTAAGCTGTTGTTTGGTTGAATTTTAGAAAGGCACATATGACTTGTTAGTTTTTATATATATTCAGCCATCAGCCTTGAATATTCCAGGTGACTTTTAACCTTTTCCTCTTATATTGGTTCACCTCTACATATCTACATTGTAGATTTTTTAAATAATATTAAAGCATTAATATTATATGATTCTTCTCCCATGAACTATTCTAGCAACATTCAAAGTGCAATAGAGTTTTAAAAAAGACTGCCAGAAGTAGAAAAAAAACCCCGGAGGGAACAACTTGGGATGTATTTTCAAGTACTATCATGTGCAATAACATAACAATATGACTAAATCGTAGCTTATATCATGGCAGCATCAAAAGAAACTTAGGATTTATGTTTAGTTCATTAATCAAGGAGATAGGGTAAACACTGAGAGAGCAAAGTTTGCTGGTGATTGTAAAAGGGATATTAAAGCTGAAAGAAAAAAGCAAGGAAACTAAGGGAGTAAATTTAGCAAATGGGTACTATGATACCGAATGAAATTGTTTATGAATGCAGACCTGTTGTAGGAGAGGATGACACTCTGTAACTGCATAACCTGGTACAGATTTCAAAATTAAATGCACATGCTCCCGAAAGTTATCTAATTACTAAAGCGGAATAACCACTAAAAGTTGATCAATGACCAATTTCAGTTCAAAAGTAAAAACAAAATGGCTAATGAGAACATTAAATCTGTGACTGTGTTAGTTATATCAAAGGCAGCACAGGGTATGTCAACTCAGAAGTCCCTAGAATTGCTCTGAAAGACTTGCTATGAGTGTAATGAGCATTGGATGAGGTAGTGTTGATCTTCTTTAATACAGGAAGGAGATGTATATGATAAGCATGTAAAATCAGAATCAGCTTAAAGAAGTTACATTGGATGGGGAAGATAAAACAGCAATAGGGTGGCAATCTGCCATTGAGTTTGCAGGCTACTTCCTTTATTTATTGAAAAGTGAATCTTTAAATATGAGGTGCTTGTGCATTCATACACATTTTAAATTTTGTAGGTGTTACAATGTGAACTTAATTGAGCTGTAAAGGGGCAAAGGAATGGAATTTGAGAGACATATGAAGGTATTTCAGGTGTGAACTTTGCAGGCATGATTAAAACTCAAACTGCTGGAAGTAAAAAGCACAAATAGATTTTGGTTGGATCAGGGTGTGAATGCTTCTATTAACATACATATAGGTTTGGCCAGCAGGGCTCTCAATTTATGGATGTCATGCAGGTCTAAACTCTTAACCAGGCACCCTATTCAGACAACATCTTACTTCATGTTGTGCATTTGAGCTAATAGTCATGTTCCAGGAGAGCAGGCTGTGGCATAATTCAGCACAAAAACTGAGCAGACTGACAGGGAGACATGCAGAACTCTAATCAACAGTTCTTTTAAGATATACAGCCAGTAAGCAAGGAAGCCACTTTTAAGCTGCATGAATGGAGTACTTTCTCTTGGAAATAACCCGATCATTTGTTCATATTTTGTGTTCCATGTCACTCCATAGATTGGCTGACTGTAAAATAACTTATCTGGAATTAAATTCAACATGTCTTAGAATGGCCTTTGAGTTTTATGTGAAAATCCGTTGCTGATTAGTAGACTTGTCTGGGAAAACAGTACATTTCTGTTCCATTAATTCCACAAGCTCTCCATCTGCTTTTCAGAAAAAAAAAACCCCAACCAAACTGCTGTGTGGGATTTTTTTGTTGAATCATCTTTAATTTCAAAGTAGTAGTTTCTGGTTTTCTTAACTATATTGTGAAACCTTATGAAACTTCCATGCAAAAATTTGAACCTTGACATAAACATCATATAGAATTGAGGGATCTGGCGCTTCAGGTCAGCAGAGACCATTCAGATGTCAAAAGTATTTCAAAATTTCTTCGGACATTGTTTCTTTTTGTAGACACCGTTCAGATGTCAAAAGTATTTCAAAAGTTCTTCGGACATTGTTTCTTTTTGTAGATGACAAAAAATATTCAATTGAAAATGCCATTTCACAAGGACATTCTTATCTGATTCTTCATCTCAGAACTAAAATTTTCTGCAATAAGTGAATAACAGCTATAAAAATCCATGGCTGAATTTGAAAGTTCTATCTTTCCTCGAAGCTTTCTCCAGTAATAAACAAATTAAACAGAATACTCTTCCTCCTTTTTAACCATGTTTTAAAGTTTAATTTATTACAGATCATGGATACTGTTTGCCAGCCATGAACACTGGGGCATTATTTTGTGCTTGTTATGCACTGTTGGTTTATATGCTATTTAAAATGCAAAGCCAAATTAAGCACTGTTGAAACATCACATGAAAAAGGAAATGTTTTATGAATAATGAAATAAAGGATACCATTACTCAGCCAAGAATTTTAGAATCCTATTTCTGTCTTGTAGCTCAATAAATCAAGCTGTAATAAAAAGGCATCTTTAAAGCCTAGAAACACTTATAACAGTGTCTGTTGTTCATGTATTAATACCAAACTGAAATTTTGATTTAGAACATGAGATCTGGATGTGTCTGAAATGTGTAAAGAAACCCAGTCTTAGTTAAAGCAAAGCTGTTCTGTGGACTGTATATGTTTGCTGCAAAAACCTCAAAAGCTTAAAAAGCAGTAGAAATAAGAAAAAGACTTGGTAATAGAAAGTATCATCAGTTTGTTTGTTTGTTTGTGTAATTAAATTTTCAGATAGGTTAATAATCTCACTTTTCAAAACAATATTTTGCTATGTGATGCTATGAGACAGTTGTTAAAAAATCCAAGCCGATTGTAAAAATCCAATCCAATTGTAAAAATCCAATCCCAGCTGGATTTTTTTTCTGTTGAAACTTCAGTGTGGCTTTCAAGGAGTACTGCAAAACATTTTTTTTCTGTTGAAAAAAAAGTGTGGCTTTCAAGGAGTACTGCAAAAAAAAATATATATACCTACCATTTTTCTGTTGGCTTACTCTCTTTTCATAGGCTTCTGGCATATATATGCATTTGTTTTTATTCTACATAGAAACTTCTATTCTCTTTATGACATGAAACATAACTTATGATCTGAGTCAAGCTTTGACATCCAACCCATTTTACATCTCATTATGACTATAAAGTTATAAAAAACATTATGAAAGGTCATTTAAAAAACTTCAGATTAATCAAACTTTTGTAGTTAAAAGGTTAAGTATGCTCTTCTCACTTAAAGAGCAGAAAGTGAGTCATCTAACTGGAACTTAGAATTTCATTTTACGGATGGTATGAATTGGTACAAATTCTGTGCAATTGCTTCCTTACTATCAACTGTATTTGCCCTCTTTATACAGTTAAATTTCAGTGAAAATACATAATAGAAATAAGGGGACAAGTTAAAAGTGCAATGAAACTGTTATCAGTATTGTCTTTTAAACAGTTGACACACCAGTGTTTCATGTATTGTACACCACTCCTCTGAAAACTTCAATACACAGAAAAAGCTGCTGAAGATTACCTACTACTGCACATAAAATTTGTTTCAATTATTCTTTTTGCTGAAATAGATACTTTCATGTAATGCAGATTCACTAATACCTTCTTATGGATTTTAACAAAGATTTGATCCCTGTATTTTCCTTGATGCAAGGATTACTACATCCTAGGAGTATTAACTTCACAGACTATAAGGAAGAGACTTCATTTTCTTCACTCAGCTGGGTGTCAAAATGAGGTTAAATGGCATCATTCTAAAAGGTGATGCAGAGCATTAATTAGTTTTTCAGAGAAAGCTTTCCTGTGAGCAGCCTGGCCATTATCTTTTGGGTATAAGCTAGCCTCGAGCATGTAAGTGCATAAATGGCAGTAAATGAGCCTGCTATTTCCTTTTAGAGATACTCGACTAAGTTAGTTTTTTGCATTAGAAAGAGAACCCTTTAAAATCAAAAGCAACCATCCATAAGAAGCAAACAAATTCTTTCTAATCTTTCAGAGCAACAAGGTTTTTCATATACATTTGTCAAATCATTTTGAATCTCACCAAGATATAGCTGAAGAGGTAACAGCATAAGACTTTTCCTACCTGAAATAGCAGAAAAGAAGTGAGGGGAGAAAATAGCTGTTAACTTATTTTTCATATTGGATACTAACTTGTATACTTCTAATAAAATGTAGTGAAGAGATTTTTGCTTACCTCTCATTACCTGCCACAACTCTGTTAATTTTTTTGCTGTTTGGGAGTCAAAAGATTCTTTAAAGACCTAACTACACCTTAACAATTACACATTTCTTCCTCACATATAGCAATAAAGTATATTCAAGCATTTTTAGGTGGCTTTTAAATTAGTCTTCCATTTCTATGAGCAGTGGGAAAACATCATTGACATTAAATAATGAACAAGACAGCAAGTTTCTGATTATGGTTGGGGCTACTTTCAGAAATCAGTGTTTCAGCTGCATTCGGCATCAAGACAAGTTATATAAACACATGGAAATAGATTTAAAGCAGTATGAGAGTTCCTGTGTTTAAGAAAAATGTCATCATATGCGTTGCTTCAGATGACGTTGTTATTATAGATCTTATATTAATTTGTCCCGACTAGTATTCAAAGGTGTGATTTGAGATTTATAACTGTACTGTATCCATTCATATAGATACTCAAGAAATGGCCTGATACTCGTTTTTCCTTTAGCTCTTAGAGATGCAAAGTCAGATGTTGATTCTAGGGCAATTACAGGTCACTCAGTCTCACCTCTGTGTCCAGTAAGACTGTGGAGCAAATCCTCCCGGAAAATATGTTTGGGCACAAGCGAAATAAGGAGATTACATTCATTACAGCCAACATGTCCTCACTAAGTGCAAACTGTGCCTGACAAATTTGGTGGCTGTCTATGACAGGGTTAGAATATTGGTCTATAAGGAAAGAGG